>NC_142522.1:28343451-28615951 GCF_964205215.1 Stylophora pistillata
TATATAGATTTCTTATCATCTATTTCACGCTTTTCCTGGCATTTGGAGCTGGTTTAGTCAAGCTATTCTCGTATTATGTTTCCTCGCGGTACAAAACAGAAGAAGCTGCTGACCCAAGTTCTCATTATGTTGCCAGGTAGGTGAACCACAGCTCGATACACTTTGGTGCGCAAGAACGTTTTCGTGCAGAAATTACGAATTTTACTGCAAAAAATCACGAAATGTTTCACATAAGATTACGAACGTTACGATCTAAAGTCGCAGTAGGTACATGAGTAGGTATTCTTCAGTCATTTTCAATGTATTCTGCTCTCCTACTTCGGATGATAAAAATAATGAGTTGCGCGTGGCAAATGATAAAAAACATACATTTGTAAGCTCTTACAAAAGAAAGTAGCTTGTTATGATAGGTTAAAGACAAATCCGGTGCGTCACGCGTGAGAATAAAACATGAAGGAGGTTGATGAGAAAGAAAGAGAAAACTGTACTTCGAATATTCACCCATTGAAAGCTCGTGGATATTGAAAAGCAAGCTAATATTTTTCCTTGCTCATATTTTATTTCAGACATGACTTAGCAGCTACTTTGTTAGTTTCGATATTTCTTGGGAAAGTGGATGATGACAAACTCAAAGTAGAAGATCCTGCGTTTAACCTTATCACTGAAGTTGGTCGCATTTTTTTGTTCGCCTATGGAATCTGCACCACCCTTGTTGCAATAAATATGCTGATTGCTATGATGACCAACTCCTTTGAGAGAATTATGGTAAGATCTCCAAAGCGTCTTGAATTTTTTTTAGTCAAGAAAAAATCTTAAGTGGATCGTCCTCGTTTTCCAGCGCTGAGCAGGTCACTTTCCTGCACCACGCGAGAGTCGCATGTGCAGTGGAGGGACGAAATTTCAATCCCAAAAACCAAAAAAACAAGGCCTCCTGTAGACGAAATTCGCTCACAATCGAGCCTTAATTTAGAGGAATGACCGTGGTCCTTTCCGAACAGATAGGGTCCAAGGATAGATACAGGGGTTTAATTTCGTGGTATGTCGAAGCGCTTGGGTTTATTAACTTTATCGGTATTTTGCCTCGCACGCGAATCAAAAGTTTTATTAAATACTTGTAAAAAAGAAACGCATCTTCAAACAAAAACCTCATAGGATTTTGTCTTTCAGTGTTCTCCGTTTCTGCTTTATCAACAAAATCCAGCATCTGTCTTTTTCTATAACAACAGCTAAATGTTATCCTGTCTCTTACACAGGCCTTAATAGCATTGCCTTCATCTTCGTGATAAGGTGATAATATCCAGATTCATTCCGATTTTGCCCATTCACACGAAACCGTTAGGCCTACCAATCACTTGCGAGCGAAGATAATCGACGGATTATAGAACGATATACGAATGTAGTTCACTAGAACACCCTTTTGAATATCCTTATTGTGCACCTCACAGTCCACATTTATTCACTACTTTTATTTACACAAGGTTCTCTTTTGTTGGTATTCACTTTAAGGAAGATGCAGACCAGGAGTGGAAGTTTTCAAGATCCCTGATGTGGATGGATTATATCAACGAAGGAAACCTCGTACCAGTACCTTTCAATATCGCATACTATTCTCTATATCTCTTTTTCATCCCATACTACATTTTCCGTGTATGCTGCGGGAAGGAAAAAGGGTCTCTCCCTGGGACGGTAAGTGTCTGCTCTATCCTCGTATCCTCGTAGGAAACCTCGTACCAGTACCTTTCAATATCGCATACTATTCTCTATATCTCTTTTTCATCCCATACTACATTTTCCGAGTATGCTGCGGGAAGGAAAAAGGGTCTCTCCCTGGGACGGTAAGTGTCTGCTCTATCCTCGTATCCTCGTAGGAAACCACTTACCAGTACCTTTCAATATCGCATACTATTCTCTATATCTCTTTTTCATCCCATACTACATTTTCCGTGTATGCTGCGGGAAGGAAAAAGGGTCTCTCCCTGGGACGGTAAGTGTCTGCTCTATCCTCGTATCCTCGTAGGAAACCTCGTACCAGTACCTTTCAATATCGCATACTATTCTCTATATCTCTTTTTCATCCCATACTACATTTTCCGAGTATGCTGCGGGAAGGAAAAAGGGTCTCTCCCTGGGACGGTAAGTGTCTGCTCTATCCTCGTATCCTCGTAGGAAACCTCGTACCAGTACCTTTCAATATCGCATACTATTCTCTATATCTCTTTTTCATCCCATACTACATTTTCCGTGTATGCTGCGGGAAGGAAAAAGGGTCTCTCCCTGGGACGGTAAGTGTCTGCTCTATCCTCGTATCCTCGTAGGAAACCTCGTACCAGTACCTTTCAATATCGCATACTATTCTCTATATCTCTTTTTCATCCCATACTACATTTTCCGTGTATGCTGCGGAAAGGAAAAAGGGTCTCTCCCTGGGACGGTAAGTGTCTGCTCTATCCGAAACCTGTTCATTCTGCTTTATTCAACTGGGTTTCTTCTTTTTCTTTTTTTTCCTTCTTTCCTATTTTTTTCCTCAGATTTATTAGCTGGGAAGCAGGGCGAAGTAATGTAAATACATTTCAACTTCATCGCAAAATATTTGAAATGCTTCTACGGATAAATTTTCATCACTACAAAATTACTTGGAGTTCTGTCTCTGTATATCTTTTTACCATACTATAACGAAATATCGTTATTTTCCCTTCAACCTGGAGAAGTCCACATGTCCTTGTCTGAGCTGTCGAAGGCGGCAAATTGGAGTAATGAAGATAACTTGAAACGTTTTGATTAATTCTTTGGCCCAAAGATGTTCTTTTTGTTAATTTGCCTCGTTTTCGGTTTGGTTTAGTTCGTGTACCTCAGCTTTTTTTTCCTTTTCTGTAATGCGTTGTAGTTTTTTTCTTAAGCAGAAATTGTATCACAGACAACTTAAACGGTAACGGTATTGAAAACCAAACTGTTAGCATAGGAAATCAAAGAACGGCGGTCTTTAAGCAATAACTGATTTTTCCAAAGGAAAAGGACTAAGATTTATAGTTTTAGTCGAGCTTCGCTCTCAATGAAACTGTTCGCATCTCGGAATAGATAATGTCCACGGACAAGTATCCGTGCATATTTTCGCGCCAAAGGGAGGTTATTGTTTATATAGATGTGGCCAAGCTCCTGACTGTTTTGTTTCTAAAAAAGTGTCCATGTGGAATTATTTTTAGCAGCCACCAAACGGAACTGACGTGGAATTGGAACAAATGAACTTCGAGCATGGCACAAGCGACAAGGTATTGAAACAATCCCAGAAAAACTTATGTTAATTGGGGTTTTTATGAAAAGCGGTTTGAAAATTTTTAAGACATAATCTACATAGAATCGGTAGAAATGTCTAAAAAAAAGTGTCACTTATGTACTCAAGGAAAAAAACGCAGCATCCATGAGAATATGTGTTTTTATTACCCGTTGATTGAGTTGCTCCGGAGCTCTTTTAATGAAATAACCTTTGAACATATGCTATAAAATTTGTTTGCAAAGCACCGAAGTTCATTTTTCACCCAGAATCAGATCGCGACAAGCTCTAAAAGTTCTTGTTTTCATCTTCCCTTATGCAACATCAGTCGACCAAACAATACCTCAGTGTTAGAGAATTTAATTACATAGACTAAGATTGTTGAGATCTCTTCTTTTGATCTTTTCATGATAATCGACGCGTTCTACTCAAGCTCTCTTTGACGTTTCTTCATTGAAATGAAAACATAAATAGTATTTATTGCTCTTTCCAACATTCTACAGCAGAAAGATAGGGGTGTTCACAACTTCTGTCACTGATTACGGAAGTCTGTCTCACCAGATATTCTATTTGCAAATGTGTGAGAATACTAGTGCTGCTGGATCTGAGTAAAGCTATTGCACTCAAAATTATTTTTACAGAGCTCAGCCCACAGTTGTAGCTGCATCTGCTCTTGGTGCTGTTTCCCGTACAGTTGCCAATACGGGTCCGAGGAGTTCAGGCCTACAGGACCTGTATGTACACAATGGTTTTTCAAAGCACATTGCCACTTTCACCTGTAATTATTTCCTCTAATTCAACGGTTTTGTCCTTCTGATGGACAAAACCGTTGATTCACAATTTTCTTCTAAGACTACCTTGATAAGAGATTTTCTTGAAGACTATGGCTGAAAGTACGAATGAGTTTAACGCTCACTCCGTACAATGATGACATCAAATGTATTCCAATCGGTGCAATTAAAGGATATTATACGTTGCAGAAGTATATGTTTATCGCTTAATGAATTCATCGAGCAGTTTTCTATTTTCTTGTTTTCAAGACTTTTACATATTGCTTCTCCTGTATTTGCCCTGGATGTTCTTGCTTTTGCAAGCCGACCAAAGCAAAAGTTGCTAGAGAGGTTTGTAGTATAGTTGCTGACCTATTATTTTGTTGGCTGAGACACTCTTGCGAGAAGCTTCTGCTTATGGTCTGGATGTCTGCGAGGCTCATGAATCATCTCCTCATTATTTTCCGAAAGTAAAGAGGTCCAGATCTAATTCGGCCACTACATACATACATAGGTTAATTGACCACTCCCTATAGGGGCTTTTCAGGGCCAAGTCCCACCCATCCCACCCCACGGGAGGACATCCACCACACAGTAATCTCATGCGTGGGAAATTAACGTCTCCTGCCCCTAACCCTGCAGGAGACGGGGCCTACGGCTTATTCGTCCATATCCTAGAAGACTAGAATATCTATCCAATTCTTGATTATAGAAAGGTAGCAAATTCTCCTCACTTATGTTAAGACCATGAGTATGGGTCCGGCCGGGGCTCGAACCCCCGACCTCTCCTACTAACCGAGTTGACACTTGAAACCTTGGTTAAGTCTTCACTTCTCTCTCGAGATTTGAGCATGATCTCCGAATGAGCCATGTTTGTCCTTATTTGAAACGTTACGAGCACAATTTGTAATGTCACTGTTTTGCCTTTCAGGAACGCTTACAAGCGATTAGATTCTCCGTTGCCAGGTATCTAAACAATCACTACCCAAACGAGGAGACTGAACTTCAAACAAGCGCCCTGGCAAATTCAGTGGAAGCAAAAGCAGGTGAAGGCGTCCGGGAATGAAACTTAATTATGAGAACATTTCAGCCAAAGTAATCTAAAACAAAGGTCGGAAACATTACATTCAACGTTGTTTTACTTTAATTTGGAATTCCAGTTCGCTCATTATTGTACATGAGTTACTAGGCATAACCATGTCGGAGGAATCTTGGAATGTATATATCTTCGCTGTACTTTAGATAGGGGAAACCTTTATTACACAGAGCGAGAGGCGTTGAAAGGGACCCTATCATTGTGACAATGATTTACCTACTTTTGTGACCGGGAGACACATGAGAAACAAAAATAATGCTAGTGATCACCCTTTTTTGGCACCGCATGCGTGTCAACTACAGTTTCTGACTGAAAATTTCGAATTTTAGGCGTCTTCACTAATCCCTAACGGCAGCCAGACACGAATGGGCAAGTGATTTATCTGTTAAGTTTCGTTTTGTTCATTTACTAAAGGAGAGATATAATCATTCAGGTGAACCGCAGTATTCATTTGTCAAGAATGTTGAGGCCCTGTCAGGGGGGGTATAGATGTCGCCCGTCTGAAATTCAAACTTTGTCACGTCGCCATTCCGGAAGGTTCTGATGTCGCTGTCGCAGTTTCATCAATGTCGCATTTTTATTTCCCTGATGTCGCTGTTTCAAGGCCATGTCGCCCGTCGGAATTTACCCTATCAGGGCCTCAGTGGTTGGTTTTCGTGGCGGTCAACAGCGTCTCTTTTTCTTTTTTTGATTTTCGGAATACAAACGCTGCTCTGGCGCAAGGTTCTTCTCTTGAAAGTATAATAAATGATTTGAGGAAAACGACTGTACTTTTACTATCGTCTGGAAAAGATTTTTAGGAAGGGATAAAAGGGGTTGCGCCGAAGACACAAACTGCTCCAATAAAAGAGAAAATAGTCAGACGAAAAGCTCTCGGATAAACTGCTCTTGGCTCTTGGGAAAAAAAGGGGTTAAGTTTCTAAACTAAGCAGTTCTGTTCAAGTTTTTATACGCCCTTAAAGCAAAAAAGTTTCGGCAATTTTTATTTGCTCTTGATAAAACCACCTCCAAGTATTTTTTCTTTAATGTGTCTTTAATCAATTATGCGTCGATTTCTAGATACTTTCCTATGCTCCTGAAAAGCCCCGGGGAGGTGACGATAAAGTATGCAAGTATTTCATAGAACTCTCTCTTTCCCGTGAAATTAAAATAAAGTGAAGGGACATTGACATAGATGATAACGCGAATTCAACTTCCGTCGAATAGACTTTGAGCAGTCCTTCCTTTTTCGCGAAGTCTGTGGGCGAGTCTAAAAACATCAGTGTAAAAAATAATTGATGTGACTGCCCCGCGCTGAACTCTTGGATCATGCAGTGAGGCGCTTGAAAAGAAGACACTGCAGACTAAGCCCAAGAGTTTTACTTCTGCTCACAAAAATATGATTGGTTATCGTCCGAAAATCTAGAGATTAATCAAGAAATCGGAACTCAAGAGATTAATCATGGCTAATGATCTATGGGAGTGTTTAGTGCGGTTCCCGACCATAGGATGGCGGTTTGCGGCCTTTCCCTACATTTAGGTAGTTCGGGAAGCCGCAAAACTCTTGAGCAAAAGTTTATTTTTCAAAACGACACTCTTAATCCCAATGGTATCAACGAACGCTTTTCATTGTACTAATTTGAACTAAATTGTAATGGGGGGAATCTGTTAAAATTTGTCTACACAAAAAATTGTAAACTGCTGTAAGCAGTCTGTTAAGTCCCCCGCAAAACATTGTAATGCACATTTGATCATATCACAATGCTTATTTGCGCAATATAAATATTAATTATTATTATTATTATCGTCATTTATTTTTATCATCTCGTCACCATGTTGCCACCAATAACGTGGCTCCACTTTCTGCATGTAAACACACACAACCCACAATTCCTTCACTCGCTCTGACTTGGGGCTAAAGCTCGAAACGTCAGCTCTTAAAACCCCTTATAGGGGCCAATTTACGTTATCAACACGGTAGATAAAACCGCAGTTACCTTGTCACTCCCATCTACGCAGCACCGAAAACTGTGTTAGAAGTTGTCGGTTTTTCGCTTTGCGAAGTTATGTGCTGTGATATTGTTTGCTCGTGGGAAGTCCGACTCCGGTATCATAGCCTTACAGTATCGGAGAAACTGTAACAGATTTGACTTAGAATTGTTAATCCCCGACTTAACATGAGCAAAAATGAGCAGAAGGAGGCATTTTGGCACTACTGAGAATACCCCAGGTAAGACAGCCCCGAAAAAAAGCTCAAACCGGAAGCAGCGGAAAGAAACGTCAATAAAAGTACAGTTCGAAGGAGTTTGATTTCCGGTCCATGCGACCTGAAGAATGGACAAGAGACGAAACGCAACGTTGGTCGAATACGGGGCCCTGTATCATGGGGGAGGATCACACGCCAATGGCTACCAATTTTTCATAATCAACGTTTCTGGGAGGCTTGTGAAAAGCTGATTGCCGATGCTACAGCCTTTTTGTTTTATTTTTGCGCCTGCTCTACCTTCCCCTCTCTTTGCAATGCTACACCTTATTTTACCAAAAGTTCCTCTCGCTTTCTAGTATCAAAGCAGTTTAGGAGAAATCCAAGATTTAGCAAATGCATTAATAATGCTAAGAATCAAAGCACAACGCCTGAGCTACTCGCAAATTGAAACACCTCGGCCGTTTTCAGGTAAGGGTCCTCCAGTTTCAAAATGTTGGACCAAATTGTAGACTTACATGATGAGCCTAAGTGATACCCTCGGTCGTCTAGTCCCCCTAATCTGTAATTTAATCGTACTATGATTTACTTCGAGTGGTGGCGAGTTTGCTGTGGTGACGAATTGACCGTAAACCGTACTTATAAATACCAAATTGCACTCAAAATCATGTTGTTACACACCTAATAATATACATGAAAAAATTACTCAGTTCTGATTGGTTGATATCTGCAGTTTTAAGGCAATTCAGTGCAGAAGAGAGTTAATTCAGTGCAGAAGAGGGTTAATTCAGTGCAAAGAAAGTAACAAACTAGACATTCTGACTGGTCAGAATGATCGGTCAATGTCAAGGGCAATGTCACTTCTAGGGTTTGAATAAATTATGTTTGCACGTGATGCGCGCGCTTTTCTTCTGCATAATTATAATAAGCTACCTCGTATTTTTTCGTTTATATCACTAATAGATAATCACATAATTTTTCTCGTCCAACTTGGAGTAAAAGACCACAAATTGCACTCGCCCCTCGGGCTCCTGCAATTTTGTTAGTCTGAAAAAAATTCACTCGTGCATATTTATTCCAAACTGCACTCGGAATCATGTGATTACCTAAACAAATTGCACTCCACTCAGTTCAGATACTCTTACTAATGATATGGGTTCTTTCGGTATCCAAGACCTCGGACACAATTTTTCCCAATAAGGTTAAGGACCTCCCAGCTGGTGAATAGCATATACATAAATATTAACTGAGCCTTGAGCGAATTGTTGTTAAATATGAACATATTTCTTATCTTAACAAGAAACATCAATTAATATGTAGATAAATGCATAAATACAAAGTCTCAAAATAACTCGGCATTGCAAAGTTAGTGACGTATGAGGCCCTGAACATGCAAAGTTTTTCACAAAGAAACTGTTCGCAAAGGGTTCATCGCTTGACCACTGGCAAAAGTGCATACCGGCACATAGATAACTTTATGGTAAGTGAGAGCGTGCGATTTTTATTCACGAGTTGTGAAGAATAAAACGAATGAGCAAGTGAGTCATTTTGTTACAAAGAATGAACAAAAATCGTGCAGGCAGACTGACCATAAAGTTATTTGTTTGTTTCATACGTACTGAGTCTAACAAGATATGAAAATTTGATCAAGAATCACGTCTATACACCAAAACAAGATGCTGAATGGACGCATTTATCTCGTACAAACTAAAGTAACAATAAAGCGAATCCCAAATTGGAAATGCAAAGCGAAATGCCTTCAAATCAGGGTCAGAAACTAGAAATTTAAGTTTTTTGTACCGTTTGGAGGAGATACGTCTGTATATAGTTTCCTGGATTGCCAATGTCGGAGATTGATTCAGGCTTAGGAGATGCTAAGGGCGACCCTAAAAGCCGGAACGGTGGAACGGCGGAAAATGACCCCAACTTCAGTCCTAAAAGAATGGATGTCAGGGCATGTTGCACGAATTTTGTATAGACACTCAAGGACTTGGCTCATTCATCTCCACGACGGTAACGCACGTGACTAAAATTAAGTGTTATTGATTTTTTTCTTTTACTGAGTGGTATGAATCATAATGAACCTTGTTTTACGTAATCATGCAATGCCTATTCCAACGACCACCACATATCGTATAATTGATCACTTGATGTTTATTGATACTAGCTCGTAGCCCCTGATGCAATTATATTATTCGATCTGAAACAGAGTAACGCAACTTATAATTTCTAAAACCAATGATTTCACCGAAAAATACCTCAATGAGAAGCTCTAATTTCACTATCATGCTTTACTCACTTCTGTGGCGGGTCGTAACTTAAACGGGTTAGCCTTACATTGGTTAACTTGAAACTCTTTTCCTGGTGAGCAATACCAGTTAGCAAATTACTTCTGATTGAAACCCAGCAATGTGTAAAACAGCATAAAGTCTAGTAATCTCAAATGTCAATCAATGTCATTAATCTTTAACTAAATCAATGTTTGTAATCATGAGTTCATTTCCAGTTCCGTCAACGAAACAAACCTTTATACATGAAAGATGGCTGCGTTTTCGCGTTGTAAACCTGTTTAGTTACCTTTTGTCATGCTAAATTTGCCATGAGTTTTAGTCGCGGCATAAAAAGTCGCACAGCATGTGAAAACTATCTTGACATAGGTCGACATAACACATAACAATAAAAAATTGTAACTTTGACACGTTTCTTTGTCACGTCTGCACTGATTTAGTGAAACAAAAATATCTCAAACGCTTGTAATGTGAGAACATCACAGGAACGTTTTCAGGATTCTCAAAATATTACGACGTTCAGCCCCAGTTCCAAACTTAAACTAGCGTGAGAGCAAGCCCTCGTTAGGAGCCATTCAATACGCGCGTTTCTTCCTCCACGAATAAGTTTTGGGCCTTGAGTAACACTAGGTGAAGAGAGGTTTGCTGGGGGTCACGCGCGTGGGAATTTCTCATTCTCTTCTTTCGCATGACCCATAATACTTTGCGCTTTGGGGGTATCAAATGGAAACAATATGGCGTCTCATGCGAATATCAAAGACGCGGTGAATTTGAGATTCCCTAAAACTTTCAAGGAAGTTTCAGATTTAACTAAACCTAAGCTTAAGGAACTATGTAGAACACTGTCGATTGATTTCGAAAATTCAGTCAGTTAAAAGGCAATGGTAAATATTGTATGTAATGCTTTAGATATTTCGACTTCGGGTTCTAGAGTTGTTGAGCAATCGTCTTCGACTGCGACTTCGTTCGGCAATATACCAACCATTAAGTACCTCCAAAAGCTACATGAATGGCAGAAGAGCTTAAATGGGATACAACTCCTGATGGATGAATCCATAGTTAACCAGTTCTTAATCGGGGTCGGTTATAACAAGCAAGAAGTGTAGAAATACAAAACCCTTCTAGCCTGGGAGCAAAAGCAAGGAACTCACTCAGTAAAGTAAGTTCAGCCTTCAGAATGATGGCTAAATAGTTTGTTTTAAGGTTTAAAGCTGAATTCCTTTTGTATTTTGGTTATGAAGAGTCATTTGCCTCCTTTTTACAAGGTCCTTTGACCTGTGAGAGGCAGCTGTAATCCTTCGTTGTCTACAGACAGTGAAGAAAGCACGTTAATCTACTTTGCACTTGAAAGTTCTACAAACAAACCAGTCTTTTCCCTCTGCACATGTACTGTTGGGTATGTTTTGCATTATCAACTTGTAGAGTGGTTCACCTAGTATTTAAATATGCTGTTTATTTTCTAGTTAAGAGGTGACTGTAGCCACATCATGGGTACACTTACGTTTGTGGTCTGTGATGTTGTTGCAGAAGGAAAACTGCAATTGCAACCAGATCCTACCTGTACTGATTTGCCTTGTGCATGGTCTGATCCTAAAGGTAATAGCATTTTCAAATACTGTTCTCAGGAAATAACCCTGACTGACGGATCCCTCCCAGTACCATAAAAATCTATGTTATGGTACTGGGAGGGATGAACAGATGTAGATTTGTCTTTTTCCTCCCACAATACATACATCGCTCTGCTACTATGTATTGAGCACTGTTTCACAAAAATCAAAGTTTACACCTCTCTTTCCACCCCCCCCTCTCTCTAGAGGTATGATGGGCACTTATGTAACTTTGTTCTCTCTTCGGCTAAAAATTCGGCCTTTATCTCCATTGAGACCCGGCTTTCGCATTTCCTGAAACTAGACGTTTCCCTCATTTTGCCATGTGAAAATCTTTGCCAGACTCCTAAAGCAAAACGCGTTATAAACATTTAACCTACGTTCAGGTTACAAAAGTTCCCTACGCCGTGGAAAGGTCTAGGTTTTGGTCTTAGGTCACCAAATTTCTGCCGTATATGGGTATTTAGGAGCGTAGTACACACCATACAATTCCCTCTTTTTCCACCTTAAATTGTAAGTTGGCTATAGCGTGTGAAAAAATTTTGTCGGTTTCCGCATACACTTCTCATGTCGAGTTGAAGTTTCCAATTTGATGAAAACGCCTTTTTGTAGACAGCACAATTCGAAACTTAATTTCGTCCTTGTTATTCAGCCAAATTTTATCAAATTTACGCCCACAATAGTTATACCCTTTTAGTTTATGATACTCAAAATTTGCATCCTTTAGTTAAATCTTTATATTGAAAAATAGCTTTCATGCAGGGGTTGGTACATGAAGAAAGAAAAGTTACGGAAGTGCCTGTTTAGCAAGATGTTCCGTCAGTAAGAGAAGCACACTTTTTTTTATGAAACATCAAATGCTTTGGTAAAGACCAAGACCTAAACGACAGCTTTTATCTTCGAAAATCTCAGGGGATCACAAAAAAAAATATGCGTGCAATAATATTATTTTCGTAAAAAAAGCGCAAAATCGGCATTCGCAAGGACTGCTTATGTACTTCAAGACCGGAATTTTTTCATCCAGCAATTAAGGAAACAAAATAAAAAGAAGAAAATCAGTAGGCTACAACACACCTTTACTTCGAGTTGAAGTCACTTATGAAATGAAATGCTCTGAATCGCTATATGTGATTGAGAAGGATGCATGTATTTCCGTTCACAAGGAAAATTTTGAAATTGCGTCGACATCTTTTCAGTTAAACAGTTCCTTATAGCCCTGGTGCTATAAAAGGTTTTGTGAAGTTTTTGATTTAACCAATTGAATTTTTCACAAACGTGCCTTTGGACGAAAAAATAGAGATCTTGGTTAACAGAGCCTTTTCGAACAATTGGTTCAATACTACCCACAATCTTGCCCTTACCAGAACAGATCTTATTGACCTCCTAAACGTAGCCACCAAAGGCCAACTATTTCAATTTAACGGAGCTCTATACGAACAGACAGATGGCGTTGCTATGGGGTCCCCTCTCGGGCCCTTATTAGCAAACGTCTTCATGTCATCCATCGAAGATACCCTTGAGCGACAAAGAAAACTCCCATCCTATTATCGTCGATATGTTGATGATACACTCACTGTAATGCCTGATCTAGCAACAGCAACTACTTTCTTGCATACCCTCAACAGCGCCCACACTTCGGTCAAATTCACCATGGAGGTGGAGAAGAACAGCAAGCTTCCTTTCCTTGGCACCGAACTACTCAACCATGCACCTCGGATTGAAACCAAGGTATATGTGAAACCAACAAACACGGGCCTACTATTACACTACCAAAGCCATGTAGACAACCGCTACAAACCGAGCTTGCTGAAAACTATGCTGGATCGTGCACACCGATTATCTTCCTCCTGGGCCCATTTCTCTGATGAGTGTGATCGCCTAAAGAAAGTTTTCGCACGGCTTAAATACCCGGAACGCCTGGTAAATTCTACCATTAACACCTTCTTACAATCAAGAATTGTTGGTACGCAGCCCACACAGACGCCCAAAGAACCAATATCCATTGTTCGTGTGGTCATACCTTTCAAAGATCAGGAATCAGCAAATTATGTTAAGAAAGAGCTCAAGAATCTTAGCATGAAGGTGCAGACAATTGTCCAGCCAGTATTTGTTAGCCGCAAAGTTGGCCAAGATATTAAAGTACGAGAAATCAAGCCACAGATTGTCAACCAACAACGCGTCGTTTATCAATTTCAATGTGACCTGTGTGATGCGGGTTATGTGGGCTATACACGAGGACACTTACACGCACGCGTGGATGGACATAAACGAAAGGCATCTTCAATATATAAACACTACCACGAACGGCACAGCGAAGTCCCGAAAGACCTACTGAAACGTTTTAGCATTCTGAAAAAGTGTAGTAACAAGTTCGATTGTTTGGTGAACGAAACGCTTTTCATCAGAGACTTAAGGTGGCTCGTACTGGTTTTCATCTTTTTGATGGTTTGTAACTTTGAAAGAATACAACAGAAAGACTGACCAAGGCCAGTTGAACACTTTTACGGGGTTGAATTACATAATCATTGGTTATCCAAAAATAAGTGTCATTTCGTCACTAGCAGTTTCCATGGCAACGCTTTCATGGGTTTATTCAGACGCATTTTTTAGCTTGTGGCTTAAATAATTCGTAAACTAACCCGGTGACCCCCTGATTTTTTTTCAGTGATTGCTTTTGGCACTTGAAAAGGAAAACGCACAAAGATTTTTAAAAAATTTTACGGAGCGGAATTTCAGAAAATCTACAAAAAGGACAATTTTCACACATCACAAATTTCCTTTCGTAGAATTTTCTAGTTTTTTTCCTGATGATTCCTTTCGACGTTATTATCATATTGGAACAATAAAAAGGAGTCACCGGACTTGTTTTCATGCAATAGCTTTCGTGAGTTTAGCAATTTCCACGCGCGTTTTAAAAATCTGGATTCTATAAGATCGACATTTGCTCATGATCTGTTTTAGTTACCGCTGACAATTGCGTGTGCTCGCGCGAGCACCTACGATCTGATGTTTACAGACGTTTACTGCTAAGAAAATCATTAAACAGCCGTCAAAGACAGCCTCCCGAGCTCATCTTAGAAATCCTACACATGACTTCTGGCTATATCATATTATTTTCCTTTAAGTTTCAAAGTCTTCTTCCACTTCAGGTAGATTATCCTTCACTTGAGTTCTTCTTTTTTCGCCGTCGCAAGATTTCATATCGGTTGAACATTTCTTTTAAATGTGAAGTGACGCAACCTTTACTTCTCCTAAAATCGTCTTCGTTATCTTAGTTTCTATCTCCTGCATTCATAGTGGCCGCTCAACACATCAAATACAAACTCTTACGTAAACTTCTCACGAAAGTAGAGAAAATTCCACGCGCCGCCATCTTTGTTTTGAATTTTCATCTTTTGATCTCGCGCCTCTTTCGCACGTTTCTCTCGCGCGCGTCACGCAAGAGTGACCTGTTCCCCGCGCGAGGAAACTGGTACGAGCCACCTTAAAACCCACTCTGAACGTGCAAAGCGATTCAATTCGCGCAAAAGTATTTGTTTAATTAACTCGTAACATATTTATGCTAATTTAGTGTTACACCTTGCCACAAACTTTATTTTTTATTTCTCCTTGACAATGGCGTCATGATGACACCGAAACGTCGGTTTTTATCGTCACTTCATTAAAAATTAAAAATGCTCTTCCAGTGGGCCATTTACATAAAAAAAATTTTAAAGAAACTACAACAATGCTAAAATATTACTATATATTAAGAAAATCTATCCTATAATTGATTACACAAGAGTCAATCAACCTTAAAGGTACATTAAATAACTAAAGTAAATTTAATCTCAACTCCCTCAAGGCAATCCATAGTTCAAGAAGATAGGGTAGACTTGAAAGAGTTGAGATTTAGTAACAAAACAGTCGAACATAATTTACAGAACGCGCTTAGAACTAACAAGACAATCAAACGTAGACTACAGAGTGCGCTTAGAACTAACAAAACAATCAAACGCATTTAACTGCAGGGCGCGCTTTGACCTAACAAGACAGTCAAACAAACTTCAGAGCGCGCTTAGACCTAACAAAACAGTCAAACATAAACTACAAAGATACAATGAATATAAGAAGTTCTTATATTTTGAACAGCGGTACTAGATACGTATGATGCACGATCCTCGCATTAGATAGCGCTATTTATGCAATAGCGAAAATCAGACCTGAAAAAAAAAAAAAAAAAAAAAAAATCAGGCCTGTACGGGATAAATGAGATACAATGAATATATGAAGTTCATATATTTTGAACAGCGGTATTAGATACGTATGATGCACGATCCTCGCAGTAGATAGCGCTATTTATGCAATAGCGAAAATCAGACCTGAAAAAAAGAAAAAAAATCGCTTTCACGGGTTTATCACGAATCAACTTAACGGCCTGCTCCCAGTTGGCTTGTTAGCTCAATTGGTAGAGCGCTGCACTAGTATCGCAGAGGTCAGTGGTTCGAGTCCCGTACAGGCCTGATTTTTTTCAGGTCTGACTATTATGGGGCCCAGACGGCCGAAAAAGTACAAAGTTAGTCGTGGTTTTTGGATTACCAAGCCAATCTTCAAACTAGAGGTTAGTTTGCCCTTTGGGCCTTCATTTACTTGCATTTGATTATGGAATCTACTGAGAAGGATTGTCGAAGATATTTTGAACGCAGCGGATGAAAATGCCGAAAACTCGTCAATTGTCAATGGGGAATCACATGCATCAAGAGCTGCCCGTACTTCTGGCACAAGTTCCATAATTGGAGAACAACACGTGTGGCCTGCAGAGAATAACATGCCACAACGGTCGAGAACCGCCTTCTTTACTCCAAACAAATTAACGACTGCCCGCTCTGTATTCTACGCGCTGGCATTTTCGAAGGTCGACCCGACTGACATCCAATGTTTGCAAAGAAAACTCAACGGCGAAGTGGTTGTTACTTTTAAGTCCATAACTGCCAAGGAAAACTTCCTTCGTTTAAATTCGCTGCGCATTAATTTGGAAAGATAAGCCCTTCAAGATGTGGACAAACCCCTAACTTTCCTGACGATTTACGATGCACCGTTTGAGCTGTCAGATTTGTCTATAATCAAACGACTGTCACCTTACTGCGAAGTGCTACATTACCGCCGTGGTAAACATTCCTACGCCCCTAATATTTATAACGGCCTACGTCATTATCGTGTGCGTGTGTGCAAGCCCATCCCGAGTTTTCTTCGCTTCGGCAAATTTCAAATCTTTGTCAAGTACAACAGCCAGATTCCTACCTGCTATAAATGCAATTGCCCCGGTCATTTTGCTTATGTATGCCCTAATAAGATATACTTCACTTGTGATGTTACCGGACACGAAGCGCGAGAGTGCCCACGCTCGACTCTTTGTTGCACTTGCAAGCAAGAGGGCCACTGTGGTGTGAATTGCCAATACACATGGGTCTCCCCCGCCAGTAGTCCATGGCACCTCATCGGATGAATTTACAGACGTAAACACCGACACGTCTGATGACCAACAATCAGTTGATGAAAATATTCCACTCGCTTCCGCTCATCCGCCCAGAAAATCCATTGACAAAAATCTTACGCCAGAAAATCTTCCATCCACCGACGAAAATCTTACGCCCGAGAATCTTCCATCCATCGACGAAAATCTTCCATCCACCGACGACCCTCCACCTACTGACGAAAACCCTACGTTCGACCAACCTACCGATTCTTTGCCTGCCTCCTCAGAATTGTCGCCAACACCACCTATTTCCTCTGATTCGCCAATCCTGGACCCTCAAGGCCTTATTACCTCAACTAAACCCGCTAAACCGCCATCTCGCCGTACAGGTACCCGTCTCGCCAAACCATCTCTCGCCCGTTCCAGAAAAGCAACTACTCCAACTCTTGTCACCGGAAAACCTCGATCTGCGATACCTGTTCCAACCTCAACACCCATCTCTTCTTTAGACCCATGAAAACGACATGGAAACTACACACGATCTGAAACGAAAATTCTCTGACCTCTCTCCGTCTCGCCAAGAAACCCCTACCCTAGGAAAGAAAACAGGAAAAAATAGAAACTAAAAAAAATCAAAGTAAGTCCTTTAATGTTTTTTCTTAAGTGAGTCTTTCTTCCTAAACATCTCTCAACTTATTAACTATCAATGCGAGGGGCATGGGGAATCCCCTCACCCACAACTATTTATTTGATTCAGTTGAAAAGATGTCTTGTGATTTTTGCTTTGTACAAGAGAGGTTTATTAGTTCTGAGTCTCTGATCAAGGCCGTGTCTCATCGATGGCCGGGAGGTAGTTTCTGGTCCCCTGCCATCGGCCGACAAGGCGGAGTGGCAACTTTGATTTCCCCTAGAATTTCAGATGAAGTCATATCTTGGAAGAAAGACTCACACGGTCGTATCGTCAGTATCCTGATCAGGACCGACGATGTTGATCTGAACTTAATAAATATTTACGCTCCCACCAATCCATCTGAACGAAAAGTTTTTTTCGACTCCTTACATGACTTTTTTATTCCATCCTCGGCGACTATCATAGGCGGGGATTTCAACTGTTGTGATAATGCTCTAGACAAATTTGGGGGCAACATCTCTATTCATAAAGATTACGAGTCATTGAAAAGCTTTTTCACTCTTATCGATGTATGGCGTAAATTGCACCCTAATCAACGGCAATTTACGTGGTTCAATTCCACCTCAACAATTGCGAGCAGACTCGATATATTTCTCATCTCTAAGGATTTGCTCTCCCCTGAGACGAAGTGTGATATCTTTCCTTGTTCATTTTCTGATCATGATTTTGTCTCCCTTGTTTTTGACTTTCCTGGTAGCATAAAACGCGGTCCTGGTCATGGAATTTTAACAACTCCCTTTTGGAAGACAAAGATTTCTGCATTGCTATAGATAATTTAGTCGATGATCAAATACGTTTCTTACATGCTTTCGTTTGCATCCAGGATTGGTGGGAGTTTCTTAAACGATCCGTTAAGGAAGAAGCGATCTCCTTTTCCCGTAAGAAACGGAGACGGTTACATAGAGATGAAGTTTTCTTAACCAATAAATTAATTCGACTTCGGCAACGTCTAGTTAATGGTGACATAACCGACTCCGATTCTATATCCAATACAGAAAGTCGCCTGAAAGCTCTCCTTACCAAAACAGAAGAAGGAATTATGATTCGTAGTCGTGCCAAATGGTTAGAAGAGGGCGAACGCCCCAGCTGATATTTCTTGAATTTACAGCGAAGTAAAGCGCAAAGATCGCACATCTCTTCAGTGTACGGTTCAGACGGCCATGAGGCCTTCTCTCAAGAGGAAATTCCGAAAGCGCACGTAGATTATTACTCTCGACTCTTTTCCGAAGAGCCGGTAGATGTCGCGATGCAAACCGATCTTTTATTTTCCTTGTCTCGTCAACTCACGTCCGATCAGGCATCCTCTTGCGAAGGTGACTTCACGCTCGAGGAAATTACTGTCGCTCTGAATAAAACGAACACAAACAAAGCTCTCAGCCCTGATGGCCTTTCGGTCGAGTTTTACCGTTTGGGTGCATATCTGTGCCAGGTATTCAATGCATGCTCCCAGGCTGGAGAGATGTGGGAGTCTATGAAAACTAGCAATACTCGAGTCATTTTCAAGAAAGGGGATCGCAAAAATCTAAAAAATTGGAGACCAATTTCCTTACTAAATGTCGATTATAAGATATGTTCCAAGTCTCTTTCTCTCCATCTCTAAAGTTTTACAGTTTATCGTTGATTCTGATCAAACCTCTTCTGTGCCCGGTCGGAAAATTACGTCAAACCTACACCTATTGCGGGGTATTTTAGACTATATTGAGTGCACTAATGAAACTGGCATTCTTCGCAGCCTCGATTAAGAGAAAGCCTTCGATCGAGTTAATCGCACATTTTTATCGAGTCTCTTAAACCGTTTTGGTTTTGGTTCATTATTCTGCCACTGGGTTAGCACACTATATAATGGTGCTAACATGCAAGTCATCGTTAATGAATGGTTAACTGAAGCGGTACCTTTGTCTCGCGGAGTGAGACAGGGGGATTCCCTGTCTCCCTTGCTGTATATTTTATGTGTTGAAACTCTCGCCTGTAAAATCCGAAACAATCGCGCCACAGAAGTCCTTTCTCTTACCCGGCTCACGCGGAATAAGATAGAAAGTTGGGGTTTATGCTGATGATACAACCTGTATTGTTAAGTCTACTCGTTCGTTGGCATCTCTCTTTAATACCATTAATATTTATGAACGTGGTTCTGGAGCGCGCCTAAATGTCGCCAAAACGGAGGCCATGTGGTTGGGCGCGTGGCGTACACGGAGCGATCAACCATATGGCCTCAGATGATTGACCAAAATAAAAATCTTAGGATTTGTTTTCGGCAATGATACTGAAATGGATAATTGGCAACCAAAACTTGAGAAGTTGGAAAAATGTCTTAATCCCTGCAAATCTCGTTCTCTCTCGCTCGTTGGCAATTCTCTTTGTCAATGTCTTAGGAATCAGTGAACTAATCTATCTTTTTTCGAGTCTGTGCGTCCCTTGATGGGTTATTTGTAAAGTAAATTCCCTAATTTGGCCTTTTGTTTGGGGCTCTCGCATTGAGACAGTAAGTCGAATGACCTGCCACCAGCCTTTTAACAAAGGTGGCCTTGGATTTTTCAATTTTCAAATCAAAGGTGACTCCTTAAAGCTAGCCTCTCTAGTGTCTAATCTCTATAACCCCGAATCAAAGTCCTTTTACCTAACCAAATACTTACTTGGATTTAGGCTTGCGTCTTTTCGGCCGGAGTGGCATTCTCTTCGCGACAATTCCACTCCGAGTTCGCATGACTCCACACCATATAACGAGCAATGTTTTTCGGCGCTTACCACTCTTCGCGGGATTGTGTCCCGCAACGAGTGGCAAGACTTTGATTTTACCTCTAAGAAATGCTATCAGGCCCTGTTAAGGAAGAATTCTGCTTCGCCGATTCTTCATTGTTTTTGTTCCCCCTTTCTTTCTATCAATTTTAAACTTGACAATCTCTAGAAATTGGTTCGAGATGACTTTTCTGAAAACTACAAGAATGATGTGTTGTGGTCAATTGTCCTTCGGGCCATTAAAGTCCGCGATTCCCTTAAACATTGGGACTATATTGATTCTGATAAATGTGCCTACTGCTCTCGAAAAGAAACAATTGATCACTGTTTTCTTAATTGTTCTCGTGCAAAAAAAGGTGTGGTCGTATTTTTCTCCTGTGATCTCCTCTCTCCCTTGGTAATTTCTTCCCTCCAGTACTTCTGTTTTCTTCTTTCAGTGGGCTCCAGCCAGCCCAAAAAATGCGCGATTGGCCCGTTATCTTATCAAAACGATCTTGTATGGCATTTGGAAGTTTCGTAATAATGCTACTTTTCGCAATGGAAAGGAAAATCATGATGGTATAATCCGTTATATCCTAAATGATATTAAGAAGAGAATTCTCTGTGACCACTTTCGTCTCAATTTATCCGACTTTATAAAATTGTGGGAAGCTCCAGCACTGTGTCAAGTAGGCAATACTACTATTAAAATTCTCGTGTAAATAACCAATAGTTGATATAGTAACTATATCAATATATAGATTAATTGTTTAACAGTAGGTTAGTTCCTTTTAGGTGTCTTTAAATTATTCCAAGTTATATCTTTTCCTAGTTAACTCAATGTTAGCCTTATTTGAATTACATTTATTTGTAGCTGAGAACTATCTTAGGAGTTGTATTAATATAAGAATATCTTTAGTTATATCATTATTCTTCGCAATTTACGCCTATTTTTATTAGTTCAAATTAGAGTTATCTCAAAGCAATGTGATTGGAGCAATTTTTTGGTGTACCACAAACCAATAAGATTGTTGTATTTTTCGATGTCGCACCAATCAGTGCGTACTTGCTAATTTGTGGTTTGACAGATCTTCAAATTTTAGCGAATCAACGCGTGACTCGGGGAGAGCGGTTCGTGAATTAAGGAAACGTATTAGTTGTGTTGGGAAAGCGGTGGAGTTGTGATCGTTGTACGACTATGGTTATTCTTCGTCCTAAAGGAGACCGATTGGAACATGAGAAAATTTTTGAATCAAATATTGCATGAGTTGTTGATTGGAGCAACTTCAGGATTTTTCATTGCTATCTATGACTTAATCAGCGATTCCATTTTGAATTTCGCATAAAGAACGAGTTAAGAATGACATCTACAACAGCTGTGAGTTCATCTATTCAGCGTAATGGTTCGTATCCTTTGTGAGGACTTTATCGCTCTGATCTATCGGGATTAGTAAGGTCGTCAGGGTACTTTTTCCACTATTAGCAAGTTAAAAAGTGCATGTTTTGTGTACCGCTTCTTCACTTACGACGCACACACCATCAGGCCTAACACGAAATTAGCACCAGAGCGTGTTGTTTTGGAAGGGCTAGTTTTGCTGACTCAGGAAAACCTGCGCAAATATTTGCGTAAATCGTATTTGATTGATAATCTTTTTTTCTCGCCTTGTGTTTGCTCTTTTTGCAAAGGTTGAAAAGACAACCAAGTTACAGTTATTTTCTGCGTCGACTGCCCGGTGAAATATCAGTTTCTTTACTTCTAAAAGTTCTCCATGAATTAAATATTTTTTAAACGGTACTTTCCCGCTACATTGGGGTGTTTACTTTTTACTCGCCAGTATAGACTAGACTTTCCCCGATGAAATACCATTTTCCAGTAAAGACCGTAAATTTTATGAGATAATTCTACCTCACTGAAAAATATTTCACAAGGAACATAATCGTACAGTCAGTGAATTTACCACGCAACTCTCACGTGCTTGGACGTTTTCTACCAATAAAACTTGCTATTTACTTCTTTGAACTTTACCCCATTGCGTGCCAATTCCATGTAAGGAATCTGCATTTTATCACGTATTTCGCACGTACAGGGCAAAGTCCAAATGGCCAACAACCAATCAGGGAGCCCACGTTGATATAATTTGCAAAATGATTCTATTCTCTTCGTTCAATCTATTTTCACACGTTCCAAGAATGGAGACCGCAAAATATCATTATCCAGAGGCTGTTAGAGATAAAGTAGAGCTTTCTACTGCAAAATCATATGATAGAATATTTTGAGGTAACTAACTGTTATTGAACAAGGGGCCATAATCAGCCTATAATCTGGCCGGAGTTCAGAGGGAACGAATTGAAGGCTTTGTTGCTTTAGCAAAATCGCTGTTAAGTGCTTGTCATTGTTTGTCGACATGGAGAGTTATGGAGAATAAGACTCTGGAAGAAGTTGACGCCATCCATGACGATTTGGAAATACTAATATAGCTACAGTGAATGCGGGTCGCTCAATAAAAATATGCATTGGAACGCGATGATCTTTGTTAACAAGGATTTCTCCCGCTTCCATCTGATAACAAACCTCTGAAGTTTTTTGCCACAGAGCGATATATCACAGAAGGCATTTCATGGGCCGTAAGTTCTTTGACTGATTGAAATTAAATGTATATGGCAGTGACTTCCACAAGCTTTTTTTTTTGTTAGAAAAGTGGACTTGTTTTGTCCGCAATAGTCATCTATTGACGGATCCAATCGCTAATGTTAATATTAGATAATTGCATTAGTTAATCAAATTTTAAACAATCAGCCGATGAACTTTTACTGTTCCCACGGTTGTTGTTTTCATCAGTATGTTTACAATAGAACTGATTCACAGTATTCATATAAATATTTTTAAGTTAACTCGAAAGATGAGTATTCGTGGTCCAGCACTCTAAGCGTGACTAACAATCGATGCCAAAACTCAGCCTCGTTCCCAGGCTATGTCCACCACATTGCCTTACGCCAATTAAAAACCTCTACGTAACGCCTATTGTGTATTTTCCTACACTGGAATAACCAAACGGAATTTCTGATTCTGGTCCTTTATGATCAGAGTAATAATTAGGACTTTGTCTCTAACGAAGAAACGGCAGTAAGCACAATTATAACCAACGAGCAGGTCGTTGTTTGGTCTCGTCGTGCAACGTTGGAGAGAGAGCGTTGCATGACGAGTTGAAGGTAAGGCCGTGGAAGGGACTGCAGGAAGCGTGGTACCAATACAGTTTATTTTTGCCAACAATTATTCAGACACCAGCATTAATTACTTAGTGTCCCATTTCAACCCACATATTAAAAAAAAAATACTCCTGCATGCGCAGCAGGCCTATGTTTCTACAAAGTCGAAGTAGTCTCGTCCGTACAAGCCAAAGAAAAACAGCTTTTTATTGTACTTGAATTTACAGACGGGACTGATTGTCTCCAGACGACCTTGGAATGCCAGCTTGACACCGGAGCGAAATGCAACGTGCAATCTCATCGTGATCTGTCAATCATCAGTCAAGATGGAAATCCAGCTCTGCAAACAAGCAAAGTAAAGCTCCGATTGTTTAATGGTTCAGTGATGACATCACACGGTGAAGTAACACTCAAGGTTCGCCACTAAGACAAACAAGCTCAAGTTCCAAGATGTCGAACGCGAAAGCAAGCAACTATTGTCCGCAGAAACCTGTGAAACCCTGGGTTTGTTTTAGATAAACTGTGGCCCGGTGACACAAGTCAACACAATTAAAGAAAACAAGCCCAAGCTCACCAAAGAAAAAATCGTTAAGGACTTCAAAGATGTTTTTGAAGGCCTTGGTCACATTGGCAAAACAACCTTCACAGTTGACTAAGAAGTCACGCCAGTACATCACGCACCTAGACGAATTGCAGTCACGCTACACAAAGAGGTGAAAGCAAAACTAGAGGAATTACAGAAGAGAAATATCTTAGTAAAAGAAACAGAACCGACCGATTGGATTAGCAGCATGGTCGTTGTTACGAAGCCTGGAAAGATCCAAATTGGTCTAGACCACAAAGACCTCAACAAAGCTGTATGACGCTCGAAATACCAAATGCCTACCTTGGAGGAAGTACTCCCAAAGTTAAGCAAGGCCAAGGATTTCACCACTCTTGACGCCAGAGATTGATTCTATCAGATAAGCTTAGACGAGCAAAGCATCAAACTTACTACCTTTTGGACACCCTTCGGCCGATACAGATACCTCCGCATGCCTTCTGGCGTAAATGCAGCACCAGAAGAGTTTGAATGCAAGCCACATGAACATCTCAGTGACCTGCCTGGCGTGGAAGTCTTACGAGATGATATTCTAGTGATAGGCTCTGGTGGTACTTTGGAGCAAGCTACCTTAGATCATGATGAGAATTTGCTGAAACTACTGAAACGTGCGCTTGCTGTCAACCTTAAGTTTAACAGTAAGAAGCTTAACCTCAGAAAACCTGAGGTCAAGTACATGGGGCATGTCCTCTCCAGTGAAGGACTGAAACCTGATCCAAACAAAGTGGCAGCTGTGAAATCTTATGATAAAAACAATGAATACTGTGCCGAGTCTCCGTCGACTCAAATTTTTCCACGCTCTTCGCTCGTAACTCACAAACCTTCGCCTCACTTCTTCAAAAAAAACCACCCCGTACCAAACCACCCAAATCCTTAAATACACATGGACGCAAGGTGCCCGAAAAGAATGAAGAAAACTATTTGATATACACAATAAAGGTTAATTACACAACAGTTTACACAAGTGAAGAATAAAAATTACGTAACAGATACAAATAATCACGAACTACACTGATCCTAAGAGAATAAAAAAAATAATTTACATTTAATAAATAAATTCCTAACACTTCCATGACACCTCCCCCCTTAAATAGCTATTTTTTGGGGACATGGAAACACAAAAATAGTGCTTAATTAAAGATTACATTAATATACTGTAGAGCAATATGAGGTATTTACGCCCTACTAAGGGCATCTACGTTACAATTTTGCTTACCACTCTTATGTTCTATTTTTATGTCGTACTCCTGTAAGGTAATGCTCCACCTTAATAGTTTTCTACTCTTGTCGCGAACCTGATTTAACCACACAAGGGGATTGTGATCCGTTTGCAGCTTTAAAGTGCGGCCATATACTCCCACTCCTGACACCAAAATATGTGACGAATCCGCGCCACAAAGGTGGGTGCCCCCTAACACAAACAAAACACAGAACATAAACGAGTCCGAGAACACACGCCACAATACAACTAAACGTAGGCCTAGAGATATTTATTATGCTAATTAAAACAATAAAGCGACTAACAATAACGATAATACAATGATCTAATTAATTTACAGGAATACGCTAACTTAAACTACAGTACAATAAAACTATTTACAAGATTATTACTATTAAGATAAAAAAAAGGTTTTTTTTTTAGTTCAGTTCGGTTGGGTTTCACCTTACGCCTGCGTCCGTGTTCTTAAATACTCTTATGTTCTATTTTTATTACTCGGCACAGTATCATTTCTGAGAAATTCATTCAGAATAATCGTTCCATTTCACGGTAGAAAACCATTTGCGGGGGAACGGTTGTGCAAAGAATCTACCAGACTGTGAGCTAAAGGAAGAAGAGGTAGTAACTAATTCAATAACAAGTCTGAGCGAATCAAGTTACGAGAAGTAAAAAGTTGAAAACTGCAAAGTTGTCAGAAGACGAAGCAAAGTTGAAACGAAGGAAACGAGCAAAGTTGAGAACTGGTGAGACAGGAACCTGGTTGGAGAAACGGGAGTTTGGTTTGGCAGGGCACTGTTTGTTGGTGGAGCGTGGTGATTTGTGGACAAGAGAAGAACACGGACGCAGGCGTAAGGTGAAACCCAACCGAACTGAACTAAAAAAAAAAAAACCTTTTTTTTATCTTAATAGTAATAATCTTGTAAATAGTTTTAGTGTACTGTAGTTTAAGTTAGCGTATTCCTGTAAATTAATTAGATCATTGTATTATCGTTATTGCTAGTCACTTTATTGTTTTAATTAGCATAATAAATATCTCTAGGCCTACGTTTAGTTGTATTGTGGCGTGTGTTCTCGGACTCGTTTATGTTCTGTGTTTTGTTTGTGTTAGGGGGCACCCACCTTTGTGGCGCGGATTCGTCACATATTTTGGTGTCAGGAGTGGGATTCGAACCCACGCCTACAATTGTAGACTGCGAGTGGGAAATATGTGACGAATCCGCGCCACAAAGGTGGGTGCCCCCTAACACAAACAAAACACAGAACATAAACGAGTCCGAGAACACACGCCACAATACAACTAAACGTAGGCCTAGAGATATTTATTATGCTAATTAAAACAATAAAGCGACTAACAATAACGATAATACAATGATCTAGTTAATTTACAGGAATACGCTAACTTAAACTACAGTACACTAAAACTATTTACAAGATTATTACTATTAAGATAAAAAAAAGGTTTTTTTTTTTTTAGTTCAGTTCGGTTGGGTTTCACCTTACGCCTGTGTCCGTGTTCTTCTCTTGTCCACAAATCACCACGCTCCACCAACAAACAGTGCCCTGCCAAACCAAACTCCCGTTTCTCCAACCAGGTTCCTGTCTCACCAGTTCTCAACTTTGCTCGTTTCCTTCGTTTCAACTTTGCTTCGTCTTCTGACAACTTTGCAGTTTTCAACTTTTTACTTCTCGTAACTTGATTCGCTCAGACTTGTTATTGAATTAGTTACTACCTCTTCTTCCTTTAGCTCACAGTCTGGTAGATTCTTTGCACAACCGTTCCCCCGCAAATGGTTTTCTACCGTGAAATGGAACGATTATTCTGAATGAATTTCTCAGAAATGATACTGTGCCGAGTCTCCGTCGACTCAAATTTTTCCACGCTCTTCGCTCGTAACTCACAAACCTTCACCTCACTTCTTCAAAAAAAAACCACACCGTACCAAACCACCCAAATCCTTAAATACACATGGACGCAAGGTGCCCGAAAAAATGAAGAAAACTATTTGATATACACAATAAAGGTTAATTACACAACAGTTTACACAAGTGAAGAATAAAAATTACGTAACAGATACAAATAATCACGAACTACACTGATCCTAAGAGAATAAAAAAAAAATAATTTACATTTAATAAATAAATTCCTAACACTTCCATGACACCTCCCCCCTTAAATAGCTATTTTTTGGGGACATGGAAACACAAAAATAGTGCTTAATTAAAGATTACATTAATATACTGTAGAGCAATATGAGGTATTTACGCCCTACTAAGGGCATCTACGTTACAATTTTGCTTACCACTCTTATGTTCTATTTTTATTATCGGCACAGTGATAATGTGACAATGTCACTGTCATGGAAGTGTTAGGAATTTATTTATTAAATGTAAATTATTTTTTTTATTCTCTTAGGATCAGTGTAGTTCGTGATTATTTGTATCTGTTACGTAATTTTTATTCTTCACTTGTGTAAACTGTTGTGTAATTAACCTTTATTGTGTATATCAAATAGTTTTCTTCATTCTTTTCGGGCACCTTGCGTCCATGTGTATTTAAGGATTTGGGTGGTTTGGTACGGGGTGGTTTTTTTTGAAGAAGTGAGGTGAAGGTTTGTGAGTTACGAGCGAAGAGCGTGGAAAAATTTGAGTCGACGGAGACTCGGCACAGTATCATTTCTGAGAAATTCATTCAGAATAATCGTTCCATTTCACGGTAGAAAACCATTTGCGGGGGAACGGGTGTGCAAAGAATCTACCAGACTGTGAGCTAAAGGAAGAAGAGATAGTAACTAATTCAATAACAAGTCTGAGCGAATCAAGTTACGAGAAGTAAAAAGTTGAAAACTGCAAAGTTGTCAGAAGACGAAGCAAAGTTGAAACGAAGGAAACGAGCAAAGTTGAGAACGGGTGAGACAGGAACCTGGTTGGAGAAACGGGAGTTTGGTTTGGCAGGGCACTGTTTGTTGGTGGAGCGTGGTGATTTGTGGACAAGAGAAGAACACGGACGCAGGCGTAAGGTGAAACCCAACCGAACTGAACTAAAAAAAAAAACCTTATTTTTATCTTAATAGTAATAATCTTGTAAATAGTTTAGTGCACTGTAGTTTAAGTTAGCGTATTCCTGTAAATTAATTAGATCATTGTATTATCGTTATTGTTAGTCGCTTTATTGTTTTAATTAGCATAATAAATATCTCTAGGCCTACGTTTAGTTGTATTGTGGCGTGTGTTCTCGGACTCGTTTATGTTCTGTGTTTTGTTTGTGTTAGGGGGCACCCACCTTTGTGGCGCGGATTCGTCACATATTTTGGTGTCAGAAGTGGGATCGCTCCTTAACAGTTTACATAAACAGCTCAACAGGAGACACGCAAGGTAATAGTATACGATTATTTAATATGGCTACTGCAGCGATCGGCTATGATTCCTGGGTCCTTAAAGATCTTAGAGCTGAGGCTATCAAACGAGGTATTCATTTTTCTCCTAAGGATGGTGTTAAGACTTTAGCAAGCAAACTCAGAACGTCAGATCGCATAGGTCAGAGTTTCGATGCACCAGAAGAAAACCTTGCGGAGGAAACTTTGGAGACTGGTCTTAGTTTTGAGCAGAAATTACAGTTACAAGAGCGTGAGCTGCAGATGTTAGAACTGCGGAAGAGAATTAGTCAGGAACACAGAGAAATGAGGGAGTTAGAAAGGGAGGTGGAGAGAGAAAGGCGTCAGGCTGAAAGGGAATTAGAGAGGGAGAGAAGGGAGTTTGAAACTCAAAAAGCCCAAGAAGAAGAAAGGCGTTTGGTACGAGAGGAGGAGAGACTCAGAAACCTTAGAGCCGAAAAGGAAGAATTTGCTGTAAGGGAGTTTGAAAGGAAACAAGTAAGTGACAATGAGGTTAAAAGGCCCAAGTTTATCAAAATCAGGGAAATGAGGGAGAGTGAAGATATAGATGATTTTTTCCGGATTTTTGAAATGACTGCAAGGGCGCAATCCTTACCCGAGGGGGAATGGGTTGGTAATTTAGTACCCAAGCTCACTGAAAAGGCTAAGTCTATTTATTTAGAAATCCCAGACCCTGCATGCCAGGATTACCACGAGAGTAAGGCAAGCATTATTAAAGCCTACCAGTTAACCGCAGATCACTATAGATATAGGTTTCGAACCTCAGAGAAAAAGCCCGACGAGGACTTCGTCCAGTGGGGAAACAGAACCCGAAGGTATCTCAGCCGCTGGATAGCTGTTGCCGAGGCTACTGGTGATGCGGATAAGATAATTGAACAGGTATTGATGGAGCGACTTCTTGATGCGGTAAGTCCTGAGCTTAGAGCTTGGTTAAAGGAGCAAAAGCCCAAAACTGCTGAAGAACTTGGCAACCTTGCTAATTTACATGTTCAATCTAGGAAAGGGCCACTTGTTGATGGTAAGTATATGTCAACCGCTAGTTATGAGAAATTTGGGAAAAAGAAGAGGCCAGATGTTAAGGCGGATAACTTATTGTCTGAACAGAAACAAGACCAATACCATGTAAGACCCTCCAAACCATCCTCCCCTCCAGCCCGTAGAACCACGAGGCCTGAAATTAAATGTTACAAATGTGGTAAACCAGGTCACATGTCGTTCAACTGTGGAAAGGGCCGTGGGAAGCCTTCACAGGGGTACCTCCTGTGTATGACACCCCTAACCTCAGAACAATCTCAGTTCCCTCCTTGCAATGTTAGAGGTAAAATAAACGGGAAAATTGCAGAAATGGTCATTGATTCTGGTTGTACTAGGACTCTAGTCCAGAAAAGATATGTAAACAATACAGCCTTCACAGGGGAGAATATCACAGTATTAACAGCTGCGGGAGAACGTCTTACAGTCCCACTTGCAAACGTTGAATTTGACAGCAAAGAAGGTAAACACGTAGAATTAGTAGGAGTGTTGGAGAGGCTACCCGTAGATTGCTTACTTGGCAGGTCGTCTTTTGGAAGAACACTGTCGAGACAAAATGTTTTGGACCAATGGGAGAGAAATGTTCTAGCTGATGACATTGGTGGAGATGAGGCCTTCGTGATGACTAGGAGACAGAAAGCATTACAAGAAGCCCAATTGAAAGCAGACGAGCTAATTGACAGGGAAAATTCACTCGCCGTCAAGAGTTTAGCGAAGAAAGAAATAAAGCCTGAAGCTCCAGAGGAAGGAGATTTGCAAAGGTTATTTGAGGGCATGGTACAGGAAGAGACAAGTAAGAAGAATCCTGAGAGTGATACTTTGATAATAGAACCTAGTAAAGTTAAACCTCCAGTAAACATCCTAGATAGAGACAGAAACCAGCTGATAGCGGATCAGAAGTCAGACGTGACTCTCGAGAAAGTACGCAAGAAATCATCCAAAATGGCACCACAAGAATCGGATGGGTACTTCTTCACTAACGACCTCCTGATGCACCGTAAATATCTTCCCGAAGAACATAATGGAACAAGGTTTGTTGATCGAATTGTAGTACCAGAATCCTATAGGAATGAAATCCTGCGTGTTGGTCACACAATCCCCTTGTCAGGTCATATGGGTAGCAAGAAGACAGTTGAACGCATAACCGCACATTTTTTCTGGCCTGGTCTAAGCTTTGATGTTCGCAAATATTGTGCAACTTGCCCGCAATGTCAGGTGGTAGCCAGGAAGCTGAAGTCAAAAAGGGCACCCTTGAGGCCTGTAGATATTGTTACTGAACCCTTTAAGAAAATTGCCATCGACATTGTAGGAGAATTACCCAGGACAACAACGGGTTACAGGTACATTTTAACAATCGTAGATTATGCTACACGGTACCCAGAGGCCATTCCTTTACGGTCAACGAGCTCAAAAGCGGTCGCAGATGCATTGATTCAGTATTTCTCTAGGGTGGGTATCCCCGATAAGATAGTGTCTGACCAGGGCTCCAATTTCATGAGTAAGCTTATGGCCCAGCTGTATGAGCAATTAGGCATAACTAAGATTAAGACATCAGTGTACCACCCCCAGGCAAATGGGTTAGTGGAGCGTTTCAACGGCACTTTAAAGAGTATGCTGAGGAAGTTTGTTCGAGAGCGAGTTCAAACCTGGGACAAGTATCTTCCATACTTACTCTTTGCTTATAGAGAGATTCCTTGTGAGTCCACTGGTTACTCACCCTTTGAATTACTTTATGGACATACGGTGAGAGGACCCCTCGCCGTTATCAAGGAGACTTGGTCGGAAGGATCATCTTTAGAAGACAATCTGATAACTCATGTCCTTGAGATCCGAAGAAGACTTGCAACGATGCAACAAGTTGTTCAAGAAAACTTGAAGCAAGCCCAAGGTAAGCAGAAACGGTTGTATGATATTCATAGTTCAAAACGACACTTAGAAGTTGGAGACAAAGCCTTAGTTTTGCTTCCCACCCCTGGGAGTAAATTAGAAATGAGATGGCAAGGACCCTTCAAAGTCACTAGAGCACTAGAGGACGGATTGAATTATGAGCTTGATACAGGCAAGATGTACAAACAGCATCGCACTTATCACATTAATTTGCTTAGCAAATGGCAGAGCCGTGATGAAATGGCTGCTTTAGTAATGGCGGAGTCCCCAGAGATGCCACTGCCGCACGAAAGCAACGTTTTCCCATTTGGTCACGATGAGACTTGTAAAGATGTAGTGATCTCTGATAATTTGACGGAAGATCAAAGACGACAGGTAAAAAACTTGCTACATGAGTATTCTGATGTATTTTCAGGAAAACCAAATGTAACCAATGTAGCGGTGCATAAAATCGACACGGGTGATTCCCCACCCATTAGGTGCGCCCCTTATAAGGTCCCTCAAAAACTTGAGGAGGAGGTTAACAAAGAGATTGAAAATATGCTGGAAATGGGCATAATACGCCATTCTACTAGTCCATGGGCGGCCCCTGTTGTCATTGTTCCCAAACCAGATGGTACAATACGACTGTGTGTCGATTACAGAAAAATGAATTCTGTCACAAAGATGGATGCTTATCCTATTCCCTCCATGGAACGTATGATTGAGAAGATTGCCTCTGCTAAGTACATTAGTACAATTGATCTCACAAAAGGTTACTGGCAGATTCCCTTGGAGACCTCTACCATCGAAAAGTCCGCATTTATTACTACCAAAGGCTTGTATGAGTTCTTAGTTATGCCATTTGGTATGAAAACAGCTCCAGCATCCTTTCAGAGGATGATGTCTGAGAAAGTCTTGCAGGGGTTAGATTTTGCAGATGCCTACATTGATGATGTCGAGGTTGACACGTCAACATCTTTTCCCCAACACCTTTTTGAGCTCCAACAGGTTTTACAACGGTTACGAGAGTGCAAACTGAATGCTAGGCCGTCCAAATGTAAGATCGCGATGTCAACGGTCGATTTTGTTGGTCACAGAGTTGGAGGTGATAGAATTCAGCCCCGCACAGCTTTGGTTCAAGCCATTAAAGAATATCCCAGACCAGAAACTAAGAAGCAGGTAAGATCTTTTCTTGGCTTAATCGGGTATTATAGGAAATTTATCCCAGATTTTTCGGAACGGGCTGCTGTCCTTACCGACCTCACTAAGGGTAAAAATCCCTCTAAGGTTCAATGGAGTACTAATCATGAATCAGCTTTTCAGGATTTGAAAGTTGCAATGCAGACTCCCCCTGTTTTGAGGCCACCACACTGGAATGACGAGTTCATTTTGCAAGTAGATGCGTCAAATAGAGGTCTTGGGGCCATCTTAAGTCAGAAAGATCAGGACGGGGAGGAACACCCCATAGCATATGCTAGTAGAAAGTTACAGCCTAGAGTAGTAGGAAAAGGGGGTTTCTGGCACATTTTAAAAAGACCCCGAAAAACAGGGCAATTTTGAAAACTGATTTTTTTGCATTTTTTATCTCTTTAAAAAAAAAAAAACGATGTTTTTCAGGCAAAATGAAGGACACAGTTCCTTTCAAAAAAAATCAAAGAAAAATTGAAGATTTGATTCAGTGGGTTTCTGGCACATTTTCAAAATACCCCGAAAAACAGGGTAGTTTTGAAAACTGATTTTTTTCATTTTTCATCTCATTTAAAAAAAAAGAACGATGTTTTTCAGGCCAAATGATTGGCGCAGTTTCTTTCAAAAAAAATCAAAGAAAAATTGAAGATTTGATTCAGTGGGTTTCTGGCACAATTGCCTGAAAAACAGGGCAGTTTTGCTCAACAACGATGATTTTAAGGCAAAATGATTGGCGCAGTTTATTTTAAGGCAAAATTGAAGAATTTTGAGATTTGATTCTCAAGACAATCTCAAAATTCGTTTGAACCATCAGAAAAAACTAATGACAATATCTCAGAAAAAACACACGATCGCGTTATTAATAGGTCACACTTTCAAGCTCTCTGTTGACGATGTTGAGCTGAGCATCAGAAAGAATGAAGATGTGACATTTAACATTTCCTGAACCTGATCCTTTCCTGTTAATTGCAAGATGAACTCCATCTTTTGTATTCACCAATCTCAATCCTGAACCATGAAGATCATTGTCTCTCATGCTTCTAAGATCGATAAAGAGACCGAATCTGTCTCCAGCATAAAAGTCTGTTGCATTCATCGCGCTGTTCTCCTTCCCAAATCTTCTAAAGACTTCTTCCCACATATCTCTTGCCTGCATTCCTTGGCTGTAAATCTTATTTGGAATACCATCAACAGTCAGCTTAACATCAGTGATGTTGGGATTAAACGTCTTTTCACTATTTCTTGTTCCTGCTGTGTATGTCTCATAAAAGAGAAGAAGAAGCCCCTTCATAGACCTCCTTGGGACATTGATGCTCTCATTGATGATTGTGTCTGAACCTTTATCTATTGAGATTGTCTTGAGATGAGTGATATGCTCGTACATGAATCTCTTTCCATTTTTGTAGTTAGAAAGGGCTTCATCAGCAAGTTTTTGGCTGTGAATGACTTCATACTCAAGCTGGATGTCAGTCAATTTATAATAAAGTTTTGTTGGGTCGGATCCCTTCACAACACTACCAGCAGGTGCAAGCCTGAGCTCGAAGAGAAGCTCATCAGAAAGAGCTTTCGGAAAAAAGGCTCCATGATCTTTCAAAATATCATGATCCAATGGAATCCTGTACATTTTCCCATAAACTTCATTGAGCTTATTTTCTTTATCAACGCCCGAAGTCTTCTTATCTCCAGCGCTGCATCTGATTTTCGAAAGATCTTCAGACTGAATACCTTCTCTGAACATGTTTGCCCTCTCATTCTCAGTCAAGAAGAGGTCCTCCCAAAGCTTGAATAAATCATAACCATCAGTGTCTTGCACAATTTCTCCTGCAAACTTCAAAGTAAGTCGATCGACAAGAGCTCTTGCTACATTGTTCACGAGGAAATTGTTTGCATGCCCAGCGACTGCCAAGTTGAAGACGAGTGCGAGCGAACCATGCACAAGTACTACCCCATTATCAAGTTTTGGAACTGGAACTCTGAGGACTTCACCAGGGGAAGCACTATTCGGGTTGAATGTTACTCTGTGAATCACACGGTCTGCCTTGAGAGCGTTTGACATCTTTTTTTCAAAACTCGGGCCAATTCTTTCACTGACTTCCATTTTTTTATAAAAGATATTTTAAAAAATGGCAGATTTTGGAGATACTGATCCTCTATTAGAACATAATGATGATGATGATGATGATGATGATGAGGGTGACACAACAACACCTTTTCAACCAGACAAGAATTCAACTCCGGGGCCCTCAGGCGAAGAAATTCCAATGACAACAATGAACAGAGAGCAAGAAAAGGGCTCAAAAACTGCTGAGACATCTTTTATTGAAGGTGATATTTTTGGTTCGCGAGTTTTAACTTCAAATGAGAATGCATGGGAAACACTTACTACAATTTTTCCTGAGGCAAAAGCTTCAGAACTTGAGGTTTCTTATAGCAAGAAAGGAAGGTTGCAGGTGAAGATGTTTGGTCAAGGCAAGAAAACATATCCTTTGTTTACTGAAGAAAGAGGCACAAATGAGCAGAGGTTGAATCCAAGTCTCTCAAAAGAAATTAAAAAATCACTTGGTCCAGAGCGAGAGGTTTTGATTGCACAGAAAGATAAAGAAATTGAGAAGCTACAACAGTCAATTCAAGATGATCGAGATATTGCTGATGATGAGAATGAAAACCCTGCTATAAGAGAACGAGCAAGAGAAAGAATAGCAGAAAATCAAAAGCAGATTGATGCACTTGAGAATGAAAGAGAGAGTCTAGAAGAAAGATTATCGCTCCGTGAGAGAGTTAGAAACATCTTCAAAAAGTATGGTTTTACAGTCTCTGCTGTTGTTTTGGCAGTTGGAACAACGATTGGAGTGATTGTGAACACATTGACAAAAGGCTTAAAGACTGTTGCAAAAGGGGTGGGGAACGGGCTGAAGACTCTTGGAAAAAAAGATCGCTGGAATTTTACCAGGTCTCATTGGTTCAATAGTCGGCTTCGTTTTTAGAGCTGCTGGCTCAGTGATTAGCTTTCTCGGACAAAATGCTTGGGTTCTGATAATGGGTGTTGCCATATTCATGGTTGAGCGATTTCAAAACAAAAGGCGATGAATCAGGAAGGCAGAGACCAGTCCAACTGAAATCAATCCAACCTTAATTTTATCATGATTTGTATCGCTGTCGCTCTTGCTGTCGCTCACGCTTGTCTTCGTAGCCTCAGACTGAACCTCAGTTGAAGCCTTTTGAGAAGTAGGTCTCTTGATTTTTGATGAGCCCCCATTCATATGCTTAACTCCGACTGATTTCATATCCAAATTCACTGATTTATTAACCCCAAACTTCATGTCAGAACTTGCCTTCTTAAGCTTGTTATTATACCCAACTGTGCTCTGTGTGTTCAAAACAAGATTTGAAGGCATCAGCCAATTACCTGGTGAGATTGCAAGATCAAGTCTGACTTTCGCCTCATCAATTGCGAGCTGAAACCTCTGTACGCTCTTTGAGATGTCTGTCATTCTGATCGCATCCTCGACTAAAACAAGGAACTCACTCTGTGCCTCTTTCGCACTTCCTGATAAACCCAAGATGGATGATCTTACATTAACTTGTGAACCAAGAATACAATAAACAAATGCCTCGATCGACTGATTCAATCTCGCCATCCCGGCTTGCGTCAAGCCTTCTGACTTATCTGCCATGAAAAACTCAAATTGTTTTTCAACTTTAACATTGTCATTCCTTATGAAATATATCAGATTGCCTTTCTCAGCTTTTCCACCTTCATCGCTGAACTTGTTGTCACCAGGATATGGGATTGCAGTTGCCATAGGTCCAGTATTTGTGACATAAATGAAAACAGATCCGAGACCGTGATTGCTTCCTTCTTTGAAGCGGAAGTCTGTGCTCGACGAAATTTCAAATTCTGAACACAATCTTTTGAACGACGGCTGATCGTAGTTATTATTCGTCTGACTGAAAGTTGAGTCGCCCGGGAGAGCTGATTCACTCTGTATTCCACCCATCTCAAAGAGAATTCTTCTGATTGTGAAATAAATGTGAAACTGCAGAAACGATTTGATCTGTTCTGGAACCATGTCAAGTAGTTCACGAGAGATTCCACAGCCTGAAGTAGCGCACCACACAGCAAAGTTGAGTTGTTGAGGCCAGTAGCTCATATTCGGCCCAGCAAGCCATCTCTTTGATTCTGCGCCTGAGCTGTGCTGAACTTTCATTCTTGTGAATATATCTCTGAATTTTGCTTTGAAATATTGATTTGGGGTGATAAATATCTTTATCTCTTCATTAAGGTGGCTTTTTGCATCTCGTGAAAGGGAACTGCTGGAACCTCCTTAATTGCAGAAGGATTCAAAGTGAGCTCGATGGGAAATCCTGCTATTCCAAGCGCACGCTTCATTTCATCACCCCACTCTTTTCTGATTGATCCTGAGACGCTAGTTTGAACACCATCAGTTCGATTTAAGTAAACTTCTGCTTTTCCCTCCTTTTTGCTAAAGAATGTTACCTGAACTTTGAACTTGCTCAAATCTGCATTCGGATATTGTGCTTGGAAATCATTCCAGGCTTTTGTTCTTTTTTTCTCAGCAATTCTTTTTGCTTCATCTGATCTTAACCACGCAATGAACATTTTAATTTGTTTTTTTAAATCAAAATGGTTTTGTTGACAGTTATTGAAGTTTCAAATGATTTCACAGTTCTCTTCAAAGAACCTCTTTTGAATCTTGTTGAGCGAAGTATCAGGCTGGTGAGTTGTTCTCTTTACAACTCCTGGCACAACCTGAGTCGCTCTGGAGAAATCTCTATATTTGATGCTCAGGACAATTCATCTGTAAAGACAATTCCTGAAGGAAATTATTCACTGAAAAGCCTTGGCGAAGCTCTTGAGGAAAGATTGAAAAACGAAGGAGTCAAAGTACAACTGAATGCCTCAAGGGCAAGTTTGGAAATTAAAAATCCTCACAACAAAAAAATTCTTCTTGATAATGATCTGGCTGGTCTTCTTGGGATTAAACGGCGTTTGCAAAAAATCAATTTTGTCAAAACTTTTTCATCATTTAACAACTATCTTATCCGCTGTGATCTTTTGGATGAGAATGAAAATTTATTCAATGGAAAGCCGTCACAAGTTCTTGTGTGTTTTGACATTGCAGGAGAACCCTTTGAGAGGGTGAACTATTTTTCAGAAACCCCATCACCGCGAAAAATATCTCAAAGGAATGACATCACATCAATGAAGATTTCTGTGACTGATGAAAATGACAAAATAATTGATTTTGATGGAATGCCAATGAGATTTGAGTTTGAGATAATCTAATTATTAAAAATGTCTGCTGAAAATATTTTACCAAGTGCTCCACCGCTGTATCCTTCTCTTCCAAATTCGGGCTCTGATTTCAGGTTGAAAAAGATTTGTGATTGCCAGAAGGAAATTGAAAATGAGATTTTACATTACCAGAAAGTCGCAAAAAAATACAAGAGAGTAAAAGCTGTGTGCCGCATAACATCATCAGTCACATCCGTCACGGCAGCTCTTTTGTCGATAGGTGGTTTCGCAGGTGCTTTGAGCGGTGTGGGAATTATAATTTCTGTGCCTTTGACAAGCATTGCGGGTTTGCTTGCTTTAGCGTCTGCCGCGACGACTCTCGCGAACAAATCTCTCGTGAAAAAGACTGAAAAACACGAAAAAACCGTCTCTCTTGCTGAAGCGAAGCAACGAACAATCAGCCGACTCGTGTCAAAGGCCATGAAAGACTCTTCGATAACAGATGTCGAATTCGCTTCGATACTGAGCGAAATTGATCAATATTATTCTCTGAAAAAAGAACTCAGACGAAATTCTCCAGAGAAAGTTGAGGAAGCGAAGCGGGCAGAGACTGCAACTCTCAGAGAGGAAATAAAAAAAGAATACCAAAAAAAATTGGGCTCTCTGCTTACACTGGTGCCCCCTACACTCGCAAAGAATTGAGAGTTGAATTCGACAAAAGACCGAGTGGGTTTTCTTTGTTTATCTCAAGACAGAAATCATGAATTAACACATTAATTTTGCTTGGATGCGCCGGTCTTATATGACCGCCGTTGCTAAGGAAAAAAAATGTTATTGACACATTAATTTTGCTTGGATGCGCCGGTCTTATATGACCGCGGTTGCTAAGGAAAAAAAATGTTATTGACACCTTAATTTTGCTTGGATGCGCCGGTCTTATATGACCGCGGTTGCTAAGGAAAAAAAATGTTATTGACACATTAATTTTGCTTGGATGCGCCGGTCTTATATGACCGCGGTTGCTAAGGAAAAAAAAATGTTACTGACGCATTTGCTTTGTCGTCACAAATATATTTTTAATTTGAAGACCATGCCTCCCTGTACTGTTCAACTTCCAGCATCTTTCTGATGTCTGGCAGCCGCTTGTAGGTATCAGATATTGACATGTTCAGTCTGTAAAGTTTTGGATAATTACAAATTACCCTCGCAATGGCTCTAAGCTTTCTGGCATAACGCGATGATAATCCAGTGTTTTTTTTAATCCAGCTTTCAAATGTACCTTCGACTTTACCCAGAAGCTTTGCATCTCTGAAAAGATCTTCGCCTTTTTCCATAAAAAAACCGAGTCCAACTCTTTTTTCAAGTAGATGTGAGCGATTGATTGTCGCATTGACCGCTTTTATGCAAGTGGCCGCCGCTTCCCAAGTTTCAGGGTTGGCCATTACCGCAGGAAGTGTACCAGCGCTTGGTTGTGTTGAGTTTGGACGACGACTTTCTAAATAAGCGTTTGTTTGCGCTTCTGTGGGGCCAGCCTTTTCGACAGAAAATAAAGATTCTACCGTCCTTTCCGGTTTTTTCGGCTTATCTTTTAGAAGGGATTTCGCTGCTTCAATACCTCTTCTCTGAGCCACCTCACGAACATTTTCCATGAGAGATTTCATTTCTTCATGGTATTCAATATGTTCGTTTAGAATCTCCTCTTGTTCCTCATTGAGATTATTGTTTTCATCATCTTCTTCACTTGTAAACATACGTTCTTCTTCCTCTGAGGAGACGGATGGGCTGTTCATCTTCAGAGCGTAATTCTTCGCACACACGAATATTTTAAATAAATGACAAGCTGGTAAAGTACGTTCTTTAACCCTGTTTGTCATTTGTTTAAAATTCTGATGCAATCTTCCACGCAACACAAAAAAGCACGTGCTTTCCATTTATTTAAAATTCTGATGTAATCTCCCACGCAACACAAAAAAGCACGTGCTTTCCATTTATTTAAAATTCTGATGTAATCTCCCACACAACACAAAAAAGCACGTGCTTTCCATTTATTTAAAATTCTGATTTAATCTCCCACGCAACACAAAAAAGCACGTGCTTTTCATTTATTTGAAACTCTGATGTAATCTCCCACGTTGAAAAACATTCGCTTTCTGTGAAAAGAATCTTCTTCCCCCTCAATGATAATTCATTATTCAAAACAATCTTTCATTTCCGGTTTTATTGACATCATGCCAAATTTCTCTCACAAATAATTTTTTCTGGTCTGATCTTCTTTTGATGAAATTTCTTTGATTATCCAGCGCATATTTAATAGCAGAAGAATTCGATATTCCACAATCTTTGGCGGCTTCTCCGAGTGATTGATATTCTTTGCGAAAACCGGTTTCATCACTCACTTCAACCTTCCGTTTGCTTTTCAAAGGACAATAGCCGAGCATTTCTTTTAATTCTTTGCTTGGAATCTTGTTTCTGTATTTTATTCCGCAGCCTTTGACAATTTCTATGAAATCTTTTGTGCTTATAGGCGTCAGCCGACTTGGAATCAACTGCGTTAGCGACTGCGTTCTCAAATTTTTCTTTTCTTCCATTTTTTATATTTTCTAAAAAAATATTTTTTATATTATATAAAAATGTCAGGAAGTCGAGAAGCGAAGCGAAAAGCGAAGCGAGCAGAATTTGAAATAGATGAAGCAGACAAAGAATTCCGCTTTTTCTGTAAATTTCGAGATCCAGCAAGAAAAATAAAAACACAAACAGTGAGAAGATTATTAAAACCATTTGAATGGACTCTTGATGATTATGATCTTCTCAGCGACGAAGAAAAGAGAGAAGTTGACAGAAGACTCAGAAAAAGCAAAACTTTTCTCGTTCAAAGGCGCCTTGAAGCTAAATATCTTGAACCGAGAAAGGAATATGAAAAATGGTTGAGAGACGAGCGCGAGAAAATAACAGGCCATCAATTCACAATGATGTACACAGATTTTGATCTCATTCACAAGATAAAAAATAAATTTTGGATAAATAGAATAGAAGTAGATAGATTAAGACTGAAGAAAACTTATCGCTTTCCAAAAGATATTGATGATGACCTCTTTCTGCTTTTGACAGATGAAGAAATAAAAGATCACTGTGAAGGCAAGCTCAGAAAAATTTCACAATTTACTTTGAAAAGAAAAGCAGATTTTTATAATTACTACACTGATCTTATTCCAGCAAATTTCCAAAGCTGAAAAAATTTTATAAAAATATAAATTTTTTATATTTTTATAAAAAATGGAGAACTGGAAAGTTAAAGAATTAAAAGCCGAGGCAAAGCGACTCGGGCTAAAAAAATATTCAAGCCTCAGAAAGCAAGAGTTGATTGAGTTGATAGCGAACATTATTGACCACCCAATTCCAGCAGATTTCAATGCCCCAGTTCTCAGACCAACAAGAAATTCTGGACACTCGCTAACGCTTGATCTGCAAGAACAAAGGAGAAGAGAAATAAGAGAAATTGAAGAGATGCTTGGATTGAGACCATACGTCACCACTTCGGATGACGCGACAATAGCAGATGAATGGAACGAGTTCGTTGAAAACTACGAAAATAATCCATTTAGCACTAGCGCTACAGTTCGGGAGTCAGCATCTGCATTGAGAGGTTTCGCAAGACAATTCAGAATAGATGGAGTTGAGGGTTTTGGGCCAAATCAGTTCATGCAGGAGGCAAAACCGGCAGTCTTGAAAATCATGAGAGAGAACCGCCAGACAAGACTCAAGATGATTCTTTCTTGCGAGATGAAGAGGCGAGCTATGGATGGAGAAGTTCAGTATCTTGACGCTTATTTCCACACCAACACAATTGAAAATCTTAATGCAACTGATGAAAGCGAAGCGTATGAAAGATTTATGCAAACCATTCAAGAAAGAATTGAAGAATTCAACAATAACGGAAGTAACTGGGAGTTTCACAGAGTCATAACATTTGACCTGCATCTTGTAGAGTACAACCCTTTGAACGGCAGCTCTTACATCAAACTACCGAAAGCGCTTAAAGGAAAAAAAGCAATAATCAATATGGAAAATCAAGATAATGAATGTTTTAAATGGTGCATTACAAGAGCGCTTTATCCAGTTGAGAAAAACCCTCAAAGAATAACAAAGATTCTAAAAGAACAATCTGATCGACTCGACTGGAGAGGAATCAACTTCCCGGTTGAGCTTGACAAAATAAAAAGGTTTGAAAAACAGAACGAAAATATCGCGGTAAACGTGTTTGGTTATGAAAGTAAGGCCAGAGTCTATCCTCTCAGAATAAGTAAGTCACCAGCTGAAGAAAGGAATCAGGTGATCAATCTTCTTGTTATCGAGAAAGACGGAGTCGCTGGCGCTATTAAACACTACTGCTTGATAAACAACATCAGCAGGCTTCTCTCGAGTCAAGTTTCAAAGCATAAAGAACCAAAAGAATTTTGCCTCAGGTGTTTGAATCACTTTTCAAGCAGAGAAAAGCTTGCGGAGCACGAGGTACTCTGCGCAAACAATGAGGCTGTCAAGATTCAAATGCCAAAAATAGGAACTTTTATCAAATTCAAGAATCATAACCGCTCAATAAGAGTGCCCTTTGTTGTTTATGCTGACTTTGAGTCTTTCACAAAACCTATTCACTCTTGTGAGCCAAGAAGCGATAAGAGCTTCACCATTAAATATCAAAAACATAAACCGTCCGGCTTTTGCTATAAGGTTGTCTGCTTTGATGACCAGCTTTATTCTCAAGAGCCAGTAATCTACAGAGCAAAGTCTGAGGATGAGGATGTTGCTCAGATCTTTGTTGAAATGCTTGAAGAGAACATCAAGAAGATTCACAAAGAATTTGACTTTAAAAAGAAGATGATCTTCACTGATGAAGACAAGAAAATGTTCAATGCAGCGAAGTGCTGTTGGATATGTGGTGAGTCTTTCAGTACTGATCCTGTTGTGCTCGCTTTGATTGGCAACTCGCACGACAAAGTTAGAGATCACTGTCATTTCACTGGCAAGTATAGAGGAGCTGCACACAGAAATTGCAATTTTCAATTCGCAAAGCCAAAGTTCACTCCTGTCATATTTCACAACTTGGCTGGTTATGACTCTCATCTTTTTGTCAAGAATCTTGGAAAGACTGAGGGGGACATAAAATGCATTCCCAATAATGAAGAGAAGTACATCAACTTCAGCAAATCTATTGCTGTTGGTTCTTACACCAACAAAGAAGAAGAAGAAGTTGCCATAAAGACTGAGCTTCGCTTTATTGATAGTTTAAAGTTCATGGCTTCTTCTCTCGATAAATTAGTCAGTAATCTGAGCCATGATAAGCTGAAGAAAACTGAGGAGGTGTTTAGAGACGAAATCGAATTGATCTCAAGAAAGGGTGTTTATCCATATGATTACATGAGCAGCATTGAAAAGTTCAGAGAAACAGAACTTCCACCAAAAAGAGAGTTTTACTCAAAGCTTAATGACTGTGATATAAGTGAAGAAGATTATGAGCACGCAAAGAAAATCTGGAATGAGTTCAAGATGAAGAACATGGGTGATTATCATGATCTTTATCTCAAATCAGATGTTCTCTTGCTTGCAGATGTGTTTGAAGAATTCAGAAACGTCTGCCTTGAGAATTACAATCTCGATCCTGCTTGGTATTACACTGCTCCTGGATTGGCTTGGGATGCAGCATTGAAGGTGACAAAAGTTGAGCTTGAGCTTTTGAGTGATCCAGACATGCTTCTGATGTTTGAGAAAGGAATTCGTGGAGGAATCTCAATGATCCCAAATCGCTATGGAAAAGCAAACAACAAATACATGAATTCAAAGTTTGACAGAGAAAAACCATCAAAATATCTGACTTATCTTGACGCAAACAATCTTTATGGATGGGCAATGTGCAAACCTCTTCCTGTCAGAGGTTTCAAATGGATGAGTCAAGAAGAGATCGGAGACTGGAGAGCAAGAGACTGCATTCTTGAGGTTGATCTTGAATATCCAAAAGAGCTTCATGATCTTCACAACGATTATCCTCTTGCTCCAGAGAGAATCATTATGAACTCAAACAAAGTTGAGAAACTGGTGCCAAATCTGAACGATAAGAAGAAATATATTATTCATCACCAGAATCTCAAACAGTGCCTTGAACTCGGCTTGAGACTGAAAAAGATTTACAGAGGAATCAAATTTGAAGAAGAACCTTGGCTAAAAAGTTATATAGAGCTCAACACAAATTTGCGCAAGAATGCAAAGAATGAATTTGAAAAGGATTTCTTCAAGTTGATGAACAACTCTGTGTTTGGAAAAACAATGGAAAACATCAGGAAACGAGTTGATGTGAGGCTTCTCAACAATCGAAAGAAAGCACAAAAGCTTTCAGCAAAACCAAACTTTAAGCATTGCACAATATTTGACGAAAATCTCATTGCAATACATATGGGGAGAACATCAATAAAGTTTGACAAGCCAGTTTTCTGTGGAATGGCTATTCTTGATCTCAGCAAGACTTTGATGTACGATTTCCACTACAACTACATAAAAAAGAAATATGGAGATAAAACCAAGCTTCTTTTCACAGACACTGACAGTCTCATGTATGAGATTGAAACTGAAGACTTTTACATGGACATAGCAGCAGATGTTGAAGAAAAGTTTGACACCAGCAACTTTCCAAAAGACCACATTTCAAAGATCCCAACTGGTTGCAACAAAAAAGTTGTGGGCATGATGAAAGATGAGGCTGGTGGAAAGATTATTGAGGAGTTTGTTGGATTGAGAGCAAAACTTTACAGCTACAAGATTCTTGAGGGCAAAGAAGAGAAGAAGTGCAAGGGAATCAAGAAGACTGTGATAAAGAAGAATATAACTCACGAAGACTACAAAAAGTGCTTATTTAGCGGAAACATACAAATGAGAAAGATGAATGTAATCAGATCACACAGACATGAGATTTTCAGTGAGACCATCAACAAGATTGCTCTGAGCGCAAATGATGATAAGAGAATCATAAAAGAAGACAAGATCTCAACTTTTTCACATGGGCACTATAAAATATGAATCCTCAGAATATTCCTTTCAATGCATTAATAGTTGGACCAACAAATTCAGGAAAGACAAAATATGTCGTCAATCTTTTGAGCAATAAATTCAATCAGAAATTCGATTACATTTTTTTGATTTGTCCAACATTCATCCACAACAAAACTTATAATAATTTCGGGGATTTAGACAAAGACCTCTTTATCCTGACTCCACTCCAAAACCAGATTGATTTTTGTCTCAAGCTCATTAGTTTTGTTTATGAGGGAACTAATACACTTATCATCCTTGATGACTGTGCGGCTTCAAAGGATGTGAAGCAGAGGACAAATGAACTCGTGAATTTAGCATTTAGTGCAAGACATAAGGGAATCAGTGTTTGGGTGCTCACACAGCAGATGACAAGTATCGCAAAACCATTCAGAGAAAACATTGCTGCACTGGTTTTATTCTACACACCTTCGGCAAAGGATATGAAGGCAACATTTGATGATTATGCAGGTGATTTGACGAAAGAAGAGCAAATTGAATTAATAGCAAAGCTGAAGAATGAGAAATATTCTCATTTGATTTTATCACTTTGCCATCCCTTCGATATAAAATTTGAAAAAGAAATAAAATAGAGATGAGCGAAGCAAACAAAGAACAAGAAGCAATCACAGATATTATTGCTATGAACATTCTTGAAGCAGAACCCGCAAGTGATTCAGATCACCGAGAGCAACTTGCTGTTCTCGTTGCGAGTGGAAGAGCAAAGGAAATGATTGGTGTCTCTTTCACCCAGGATCAAGTCAAAAGGCTTTCTGAAAAAGATGTTGAGAAGTACTTCAAAAGATATGAGGCCTCAATCTCTTCAAAGACTTGCGATGCGATAGTCGACACATTTCTTCAGCTTTCGTGTAAAGCGTTGGCGTATTTTCTCCCTGTTGATGAAGGAAAACTCATGAAAGACTTGAACGATGACTTCATTGTGAAGAGAGAACTCGGAATGATTGCAGGAAGCTTGAGTTTGAAGTATGGAAAGTACATGGCGATCGCAAGTGCTGCTCTTCTCACTGCCAAAAATGTTGAAGTTCCCTTAAAACCAAATGTCGTTAATGTTGAAGTAGACAGTAATTGTGAAGAACCTGAAAAAGAACTTGAATAAGAACTTGAATAAGATCTTGAATAAGAACTTGAATAAGAACTTGAATAAGAACTTGAATAAGAACTTGAATAAGAACTAAGAACTTGAATAAGAACTTGAATAAGAACTTAAAAATAATGTGACAAGAAATAAAATGGAAGCAAAAGAATCTCAAGATCCAGCAGAGCGAGGGCGACAGCCCGAGCCGTCGCAGTCGCAGTCGCAGACGCCGCCAGCACAACAGGTCACTTCAACTGATCAAAATAAGACGAAACCGAAAAAAGATCCAGGGCGTGTCGCTGCTGGGAAAAAGCTTGCTGAACATAACAGAAGAGTTAGAGAGCAAAAGAAGGTGAGGCCACCAAACCAAGAGCCAGAACCAGAACCAAAGCCAGAGCCATCAACATCATCATCATTCTCACTCACTCAAATTCTTTCAGTAGCAAGTATTGTTCTTTCATAAGCTGGACTGTACTATAAAAGGAAAGAGTTGATAGCGCTCGTAAAATCACAACCAAACCCAGAACCAAGGCAAATTGAGCGCATCTCTGCGGAGTTGCCTCAAATTCCAAAAAGAGTAAAACCAATGGATTGATTTTTTTTGTCTTTCAAATAAAAATGTCTGATAATACACTTGTGAAAACTTTGACTGATTCAGCTACATTGACTGGATTGGCTGCTGGAATTGGATGGGTAGCAAAGAGAGTTATCAAAGAATCGATGACTTCTGATCCGAGTTCAAATCTCATGAACTATGTAAAGTTCACTCTCGTGATCGCTGGATCAATCGCAGCAAAAAAATATCTTGAAGAACAGAAGATTTTGCCATCTTAAGAAATGCATTTAAGTTTGCGGACTAATTCAATATTCTATGAGATTAATTTCATTATGAAAACTTGCCAGCGATTAATAAAATGGCAAGCATAGCAATAATGATCGGAGGAGCACTCATCAATGCAACAGCATTTGTTGGTGGGAGCTATCTCGCAAAATATTTGAGTGGAGATAAAAATAGTGTTGAAGAAGAGAAGAAGAGACATGATCTTGCTGTAGAAAAATACCAGGCAGCTTATGAGAAATATCAAGAGAATCGAACAAAGCTTCTCGATTGGATTTCAGCAAACGACCGAATCAAAAAAGAGGCAAATCAAAATTTTGTTGATACAGATTATGCTTTAAAGCTTTACAACAAGGCACATAGTGAAGAGCTTGATATGAAAGAACCACATTTTTCTAACTTCTACAAACCGAACACACAACAGAAACAAGGTGAAATGATTTATGCCGGAGGAATGGCTTTGGCTTTTGGATTGGCTGCAAGTCGATTTTTGTGAAAGTAAAAGAAAATGGATAGAAAACTTTCAAGAGTTTACTATAGCCCGAAAGGATTTTGGAAGGGATTGGGTGCAGTGAAAAAGTTGGCAGAAGAAGCTCGGGTTCCTGAAGATGTTACAAAGCTCTGGCTGATGAGACAAGCCATCTGGCAGATTTATTTGCCTGCACCTAAGCATATCCCACGACCAACGTTTGATGTTGATTTTCCAAATGCAGTCCATCAGGCTGATCTTCTTTTCCTTCCTCATGACAAACTTTTTAGAAAGGTCTATAAATATGCATTGACAGTGGTCGATGTTGCGAGCAGATTCAAGGCTGCTGAACCTCTCACCTCAAAAGAATCTTCTGAGGTCTCAAAGGCTTTCCAGGCAATCTACAAAAGAGGACCATTGAGATGGCCAAAAATTCTTCAGGTTGATCCTGGACGTGAATTCATGGGTGAAACAACTAAAGAGATGGCAAAGCATGATGTGAGAATTAGAAGAGGAAACGTAAACGTTCATAGAGATCAGGGGATAGTTGAGCGATTTAATCGAACTTTGGGTGAGCGCCTTTTTAGTTTCCAATACGGCCAAGAGATGAACTTCAAAGACAGAACGAGATCAACAGAATGGGTGAAGAGGCTTCCAGAAGTTGTTTCTGCATTAAATCGTGAGGAGACAAGATTGACTGGAAAGAAACCAATTAACGCAATCAAAGAAAAGGTGGTTGATGCAAAGAGTTCAACTTCTTATTCAAGACCTGTTGGCTTGAAAGAAAAGAGACTTGACTATTCAAAAAACGTGAGATATCTCTATGCTCCCGGCGAGTTAGAAGGTGGAGACAGAAGAGCAACAGATCCAATCTGGTCTCTAAAAGTTTTCAATATCGAAAAAGCACTTGTGAATGAAAAAGAACCTGTTCTTTACTATCTAAAAGATGGACCAAAGCGGGGATTTGTCAGAGAAGAGCTTCAGATTGTTCCACCTAAAACTGAGCTACCTCCTGAAGGAATTCGATGAGGAGAATGCTTCATAAGCCTCTATGTGTTTTTTCTGAGATATTGTCATTAGTTTTTTCTGATGGTTCAAACGAATTTTGAGATTGTCTTGAGAATCAAATCTCAAAATTCTTCAATTTTGCCTTAAAATAAACTGCGCCAATCATTTTGCCTTAAAATCATCGTTGTTGAGCAAAACTGCCCTGTTTTTCAGGCAATTGTGCCAGAAACCCACTGAATCAAATCTTCAATTTTTCTTTGATTTTTTTTGAAAGAAACTGCGCCAATCATTTGGCCTGAAAAACATCGTTCTTTTTTTTTAAATGAGATGAAAAATGAAAAAAATCAGTTTTCAAAACTACCCTGTTTTTCGGGGTATTTTGAAAATGTGCCAGAAACCCACTGAATCAAATCTTCAATTTTTCTTTGATTTTTTTTGAAAGGAACTGTGTCCTTCATTTTGCCTGAAAAACATCGTTTTTTTTTTTTAAAGAGATAAAAAATGCAAAAAAATCAGTTTTCAAAATTGCCCTGTTTTTCGGGGTCTTTTTAAAATGTGCCAGAAACCCCCTTTTCCTACTACTGCCTAGAGAGGAAAAGTTGTCTACCACAGAAAAAGAATGTTTAGGAATTGTTTGGGCTGTAGAGCTATTTCGCTATTATTTATATGGCCGCACTTTTAAGCTGCAAACGGATCACAATCCCCTTGTGTGGTTAAATCAGGTTCGCGACAAGAGTAGAAAACTATTAAGGTGGAGCATTACCTTAAAGGAGTAAGGCATAAAAATAGAACATAAGAGTGGTAAGCAAAATTGTAACGTAGATGCCCTTAGTAGGGCGTAAATACCTCATATTGCTCTACAGTATATTAATGTAATCTTTAATTAAGCACTATTTTTGTGTTTCCATGTCCCCAAAAGATAGCTATTTAAGGGGGGAGGTGTCATGGAAGTGTTAGGAATTTATTTATTAAATGTAAATTATTTTTTTTATTCTCTTAGGATCAGTGTAGTTCGTGATTATTTGTATCTGTTACGTAATTTTTATTCTTCACTTGTGTAAACTGTTGTGTAATTAACCTTTATTGTGTATATCAAATAGTTTTCTTCATTCTTTTCGGGCACCTTGCGTCCATGTGTATTTAAGGATTTGGGTGGTTTGGTACGGGGTGGTTTTTTTTGAAGAAGTGAGGTGAAGGTTTGTGAGTTACGAGCGAAGAGCGTGGAAAAATTTGAGTCGACGGAGACTCGGCACAGTATCATTTCTGAGAAATTCATTCAGAATAATCGTTCCATTTCACGGTAGAAAACCATTTGCGGGGGAACGGGTGTGCAAAGAATCTACCAGACTGTGAGCTAAAGGAAGAAGAGATAGTAACTAATTCAATAACAAGTCTGAGCGAATCAAGTTACGAGAAGTAAAAAGTTGAAAACTGCAAAGTTGTCAGAAGACGAAGCAAAGTTGAAACGAAGGAAACGAGCAAAGTTGAGAACGGGTGAGACAGGAACCTGGTTGGAGAAACGGGAGTTTGGTTTGGCAGGGCACTGTTTGTTGGTGGAGCGTGGTGATTTGTGGACAAGAGAAGAACACGGACGCAGGCGTAAGGTGCAACCCAACCGAACTGAACTAAAAAAAAAAACCTTTTTTTTATCTTAATAGTAATAATCTTGTAAATAGTTTAGTGTACTGTAGTTTAAGTTAGCGTATTCCTGTAAATTAATTAGATCATTGTATTATCGTTATTGTTAGTCGCTTTATTGTTTTAATTAGCATAATAAATATCTCTAGGCCTACGTTTAGTTGTATTGTGGCGTGTGTTCTCGGACTCGTTTATGTTCTGTGTTTTGTTTGTGTTAGGGGGCACCCACCTTTGTGGCGCGGATTCGTCACAGATGCCCAAACCTATCTGCAAACAGGAAGCACTCAGTCTCCTTGGATTTGTGAACTACCTGGTCAAATTATTTCCACAGTTATCAGAGGCTGCTCAGCCAATACGTCAGCTGACCGTCAAAGATGTAAAGTTCCTCTGAACAACACAGCATGATGACTCCTTTGAAGAGATCAAGAAACTGTTTACAAGACACCCTGTGCTGAAATTTTATGACATGAACTCTGAAGTAACCATACAATGTGATGCCAGTGTGAAGGGCCTTGGAGCCACCCTGTTGCAGAATGGCCAACCAGTTGCATTTGCGTCCAGAACACTCTCACAAGTGGAGCAGCGGTACGCCCAGATCAAGAAAGAACGCCTAGCCATTGTCTTTGCCTGCACAAAGTTCAGTCAGTACATCACACGAAGAGAGAAGATCATTGTCGAGTCTGACCACAAGCTGCTCCAGTCCATCTTTAAGAAGTCTCTGCTAGCAGCCCCAAGCAGACTACAGAGAATGCTGTTACGACTTCAACGGTACAACCTAGACGTGCAGTACAAACCAGGATCCCAAATGTACGTAGCAGACCACCTATCAAGAGCCAACCTCAAACATCAAGGTGACCAGTCTCATGTTGAATTCCAGGCGTTTGCACTAGAGCTAGAAGAAATCAACCCCTTAGACAGTCAAGATTACCAGTGAAAGATTATCTCAGCTACAGAAAGCCACTGAACAAGATCCTGTAATGTAGACCTTTAAAAGCACCATACTGGTGGGATGGCCTGACGCAAGGAAACAAGTTCCTATTTCCACCAGGGACTACTGGAACTTTCGTGAAGATCTCACTTTGCACAGTGGGATACTCTTTAAGAGTCAACGTGTTATCGTACTCCGTGCAGTAAGACCTGAGGTGATATTGCGATTACACTCCAGCCATCTTGGAATAGAAGCCTGCTTGAAGAAGGCGCGAGATCGTGTCTACTGGCCAGCCGTGAACAGCGACATCAAAGAGGTTGTTACTAAGTGTCAAGTGTGTGCTGAATATCAAGCCAGTAACCCACAACAGCCATTGCAAACTCAAAGGATTCCCGAGAGGCCATGGAGTCAACTGGCGGCAGACTTATTCACTCTTCAGTCCAAAGACTACATTGTACTGGTGGACTATTACTCTGACTTTGTTGAAGTCAGCCCTCTCAGGGAGACGACATCTGCAGCCATTATCAAGTCCATGAGAGTGCAATTCAGCAGGCACGGTACTCCAGATATTTTGGTCACAGATAATGGACCGCAGTTTGCCAGCAGAGAGTTTGCTGAGTTCGCAAAACAGTGGGAGTTCCTACACGTTACCTCGTCATCTTATTATCCTAGGCCCAAGGGTAAAGCGGAGTCAGCAGTAAAAGTTGTTAAAATCCTCTTCAAGAAAGCCCTGAAAGATGAGAAAGACCCCTGGCTAAGTCTGCTGGATTACAGAAATACCCCTACTGCCGGTATACACTAAAGCCCAGTGCAAAGGCTCATGTCAAGAAGAACCAAAACATTGGTTCCCATAGCAACCAATCTGTTATAACTTGAAGTTTCTGAAGGAGTAGCTGAAAAGATACACCAGAAATGCCAGAAGGCTAAGAGCTGTCACGACAAGAATGCCAAAATACTCCCAGATCTTGACATTGGTCAGGAAGTGCGCATAGCACCTACTCACAGAGGCAAGACATGGGAGGTAGGGACTTGTCAGCAGAAACTCTCGGACAGGTCCTAACTAGTGGGAATGAGTGGAGGAGAAGTACTGCGCCGCAACAGACAGGCAATCAAACCATCTCAGTCCGAGCATGTAACAGAGCAAGACAGACCTAAAGCTGAAAGTGCAGTACCCCAAACTTTCTCAATGTCAACAAGTACAGTCCCTGCAGTCAGCACAACCACACCAGCAGCTAGATCAAGCTCCAGCACCCGTTGATAAAGAAACCTTTATAGTTCCAGGATTACGTGTGCTAGAAACACAATAAGTATGCAGACTAGTCTTGCAAATTTGGACACTCATATCTAGGACTGCAGAACTCGCATACTAGGCTTAAATGCTTTAGTAACATTGATTAACGTAATTGTTAAGTGAAAATACCTCACGTTTTAACTTCCTGGGATTTTTTTTTACATTCGTGAAGGATTATTAAATTACAAACGGGTCTTTGGCTGCGGTAAAACATATTTAAGACGTACAACATATTTGTTCGGCAATGTTGTTTGTGTTTCCATAGTTTCTTTGTAGAAATTTACAGGTTTCGGGCCATTCGAAGACGAATTTCGGCAGGGCACTCTGTTTGCACTATTTAGGTCGTTAAGTGCAACATCAGCATCCATGACAATAAAATGTCGAATAGAGAGTTAAGCCGTTCGAGGAACAAGTTTTCGCGTAGTCGGATCAATCTCTGAGATTCCCAATAGCTAATAGCTTGACATGGAAGTTATAACTGTATTGTACCAAATCATCTAAGAATTCCGCCATTGCGCTAACTTGAAAGTTGAGAGACCCCATATAATTCTTTAGAACATCGAAGTCTTTTTTAGCCGAACGACAGAAGGTGGGCAGGTCATCGTGTGCGTCGCTGACAAACTCTAACGTTTTGACAACAATAGGATCTGATGCTGACCGGGCTCAGTCGCCATTTTTACAAGCTGCACCTTTGTGCGATCTTAACGGCCCCTGTAGACGGCTTATTTCATTGTGCTAAGTTTCATAGCGTCATTTTCGTGCCGAAAAACTTTCACTTAAGTGTTATATTCTCTAGAAACTCTAAGATTAATTCGCAACCAAGCAAGGAGCTTACTGAAACGCCTGCGCTCACGCAGAGGTCACTTGCCTTAGACGATAAAATAGGTGTTTAAAACGAGAAATTAGAAGGTAAACTAAACAGTCTTACTGTCATAATACGAGAGACAAGGATAAAAGAACTAAAACGTTTACTTAGAAAAATCTACATGTCAAAGGACACACGAATATTTAAGTAGCTGGACTACAGGTCCCTAGAGGACGCACATGCTGCTATATAATACACCTTATTATAACATCCTCCCTTTTATAGATGAAAGCAAAGAAACTTGCTCTTGATTACAAACCGACACATGAACTGACTGATACGAAATTTGAAATAAGCATGCATCTATAAGGTAAATAATCGAACCCTATAACGCGTAAAAAGTTTTTTGAACAGTTTATGGCTTCGTCAAAACAAAGTCACTTAGATGCTTTGGTGGCTTTCGTTGACGCCCAGATCGTCTTAGCGACGGCGCGTGTGGAGACTTTACTGCAGTTGAAGGAACTTCAGGCCCACTTAGATACGTATTTCTTTGACTTGAGAAAGGTGGATTTACTTCCTCGGGAACGGTGGTCGGCACTTCATTGGATTGCATTGAGGAGGGAACAGACATCTCAGCAGGACCTTCGTCTGATGACGGTGGCGATGGCTCATTTGTCTTCCGTAGGTGAACACGGTTGCGACGAACAACGTCATGGGGTGTCTCGACTTCATACGATCTCTCATCCAGTCGACTCCGTACAATTCCTTTCTGTCATTCTCGCTTGCTCGGCTGAAACGGCTTTATTCTTACTATATCTCCTCTTTTCAAGGGACTCAGATCGACAGCGCCTCTGTTGAAATACTGAGCTTGTCGCTGCTTGCGCCATTTAAGCCTGCCTCGGCACAGCTCGTTGTGTGGAACTGGCTGCGATGCGAGCAAATTTTCCGTCATTGGTAAGAAACTTCTCGCCCTCCTGTTCGCTGCGCTGGACTGACTTGAATACTGGCAGGTGGGGTGTTACGGTGATCGAGTAAGGCTAGAAATGCATCCCATCCCCTCGATCTGTACTTTCTGAAAATCTTCTTAGCTTCCTTCATTGCACTCTTTGCTTTACCGTTACCCTGACTGAGATATGGGCTGCTCGTGAGATGTTCAAAGTCCCATTCTTTCGCGAGCCTCAGGAAGTCATGTGACGTAGTTTGTGAACCGTCATCAGTCACCAGTTGCTCAGGTATGCCATGGGGCGCAAAATGAGCCTTTAAAGTGCACCTAAACCTCAAAATTTGTTTTCGCTTAACGCAATAAGCTTATTTTGTTGGAGTATTTCCGAGCAAAAATTTTTTAATTTGCTCAAATCTTTAATTTTCTGTGCCCAGTTAAAATACAGAAAATCGGCCGTCATCTTGCCCCACGACCGAGTTTAAAGAGGAATGGCTCTAGCGGGTAATGTGACGTCAAATCGAGAACACGAAAGTCTGCATTTCACACATTTTCACTTGTTTGGGAAGGTTGTCGTCGATATTGTCCGAAATATGCCGACTAGGTGTATTGTATGAGGAATGTATGAAGCGCGATACCCTCTTGCAAATTTCGCACGTTGCTACATCCTTCTACAACACACTTAGTCGGCATATTTTCGGACAATGTCGACTACAACCTTCCCAAACAAGTGAAAATGTGTGAAATGTAGACTTTCGTGTTCTCGATTTGACGTCACATTACCCGCTAGAGCCGTTCCTCTTTAAACTCGGTCGTGGGGCAAGATGGCGGCCGATTTTCCGTATTTTGACTGGGCACAGAAAATTGAAGATTTGAGCAAATAAAAAATTTTTTTCTCAGAAATACTCCAAAAAATACGCCTATTTCGTTAAGTGAAAAAAAAATTTTGGGTTTAGGTGCACTTTAACTTTCTGATGATACTCACTGACGAAGGAGATTTCAAATGATCGAGCTCAAAGAAATCATTGTAATAATCCGAGGTCACTAGATAAGTCTTTCCTTCGAGCTCAAAAACGTCGGCGGCAACCCGTTGCCAGGGTCTGGTTGGCGTCTCATGGGAAATTATTGTTTCCACTTGACTCTGATGATGACTTCCGCACAGGTTGTCGAAACGTCAGTCACTACCACCGACAACAGTCCTTCTCAGGACTACACTCACCCGGACGATCAGACTACACCTTTACATTGTTTCCTTAGCTTGGCCTCGTTCATATTCGTGAGATGCCTCACAAGTCGACATATTGTTCTTGACGTCAGCTGTCATCCCGGGCCAGTACACAGACTCACGTGCTCCGTTTAGACAGTCGTTGACCCCAAGTTCTGAACTGTGAATTCGTTTCAGCAGCTCGCTCCTTGGACCACGCGGAACCACGACTCACTCTTCCTTAAAAATGAGGCCATCCTGGAAGACATCTCATCGCGCATGTTCAAATATGGGGAGATGATAACAGGTACGTTCATCTTATTCTCCGGCCAGCCCTTCTGGATCACGGTCTTTAACACTTGAAGAGACTCGTCTGATTCAGTGTGACGTTCAGTATGTTGGGGCCTTTTCTTCCGATACCGCAAGGTACTTGATCATGTTAATGGTTTCAAATTCAGAGTCGTCTTGCTGACCGGCTGGGAGAAACGCTCTTGAGAGGGTGTCTGCCAAGAACATCGTGTCTCCCTTTTGATATTTCACCTCCAGCTAATATTTCCGCAGGCAAATTATCATGCCTTGCAAACGCTTGGGGGGCACGATGCAAAGGGTTCTTAAGAATTGATTCCAGTGGCTTGTGTTCACTGAGAACCACTGTCTTTCTGCCAAATGTGTAGTCGTTAAACTTCTCCATCGCGAAAACAATCGCAAGCGCTTCCTTTTCAATCTGTGCATAACGGGTATCTGTTTCTGTTAACGCTCTGCTTGCATAGGCTAAGGGGTGCCCACCTTGCATAAAGGCCGCGCCCAGACCAGCTTGACTACTGTCACACTGCACTTCTAACAGCTCATCGGGCTTGTAGTATGAGAGCATGGGGGTAGACGTGATGAGGCTCTTGACCTCATTCAAAGTCTTTTCTTGCACGTTGGACCAACACCTTTCTACATCCTTATGTGTATGGTCGCGGAGCGATTTCATCGCGTCAGAAAGGTTTGGTAGGAAACGACTGAGGTAATTAACTATACCATTTAGACGCGACATATCTTCTGGCTTTCAGGTTATGGCATTTCAGTAATCGCTTTGGTTTTCTGCGGATCTGGCTTCAGACCTTCCGTTGTCAAGAGATGCCCATGAAAGGGAACTTCCTTACACCTTTAATCCAGTTTCACACGATTGAGCTTTATACCTTCCAGCTGACATCTCTTCATGAAACCCTCCAGGTTACAATCGTTATCAAATTCATCGTTTCCATAAATGAGCACGTCGTCGGCGATGCACTTCACACCAGGCGGATCCAGCTGCAGCAACTCTTGGTGTAAATGTTTCTGAAATATCTCACTCGACACACACAGACCAAACGGCAAACGAGGCCAGCGATATCTTTCATGAAGGGTGGCAAAAGTTGTCAACAGACTAGACTCATCGTCCAGCACCAAATGCCAAAAGGCGGACGCGAGATCAAACGGGAGGTAAGATCGCGAAAAAATACTCCCAAGGAGAAACGTAAACAAAGTAGAGAATGGAGAAAGCGAAAGCGACAGCAGAAGAAAGCGGGTAATCTGGCTTAAGTTCTGCCTGGCATCAATGGTGGACCAAATGTGGCTGAGACAAACTTGATAGATAAAATATCATTTTCTCCAAATCTGGATACAAAACAGGTAGGCAACGAAAGCGGACTTATCATGCTTAAGGCTAATTCTAAAGAAGAAATGGAAAGTAATGTGAAGCGGCCACGATTAACAACCGTTTTAGATGTAAATTATTCAAGATCAGCAAGAATACTTCGGAGGGCGCTTGGAGACGATGCAAGACGCAGGCGGGCTCAATATAGAAGGACGTTTTTGGCATAGACAACTTTTAAACGTATTGGTAGTCAGAAAAATATCCATTTGAAGAGTCATCACGAGACTCAGGCAAACAGAAGTTCAAATATTCGAAAAGGCTGGTTGCTATGGAGTGACGTCATAAACCAGCTAAGTGTATTTGCTGCCTTATGTTTTGTTGTGAATGTTGGTTTTGTGGTGTATCAGAACTCAATACCGTTAAATTTCATTAAAGATCCAGCAAAGTGCCTTAGTTTGATTATAGTGGTTGATGGAAGATGCATTTAAAGTTAAATTTCCCGTAGGTACTATAAGTTGGAATCACCTAAAACCACCTGAAACCATCTGAAACCATCCATGAAACCACCTGAAACTATCTGAAACCCCCAAGGAAACCATTTGAAATTACCTGAAAATATCTCGAAACAATTTAAAACAACATGAAAACACCTAAAAAATTACGGGTGACATCAGAAAATAAGTGTTAACAATCGAGTTTATCCACAGGGAGCCCGGCTTACGGATATCGTATGTAATGCCCTACAGTACAGAATAGGCACCACAAACAGGTCTTCAGGGAAACATTCCATTGTTCTTGTTGAAAACACACTCAATTAGCTCTACGAATGGCTGGGAGTTGCACGGGAATATGCGAATTCATTTCTTGACAAAGCACTTGCGTGACAATAACAACATGCGATCACAAATGCAAAGAAGAAACTGTTTTAAATCGAAAGAAATACGTGAAGTTTTTTCAACGGGATCATGCAAATTATATATGAAAAAGCCCAGGAAGGCCTGAAGATTTTCAAACTTCCTAAGGAAATTTTGAACATTGTGTTTCTTTTTAATCAGAGACGAATTTATAGCGTGACCTAGAATTTCACTGACTTTGTTATTGCAAAAGTGAAATATATGTGGATTTTTTGCAAGGTATTTTACTGCAAATGACAGAATATAGCTGATGGATGGTGGCTTTAACTTCCACTGCCTAAGTAAATTTCAGGTGGTTTCAGGTGTTTCCAACTTTTAGTACCTACGTTAAATTTCCAGGTTATTTATGTCTGCCAATCTTGACTCTTCATATTTTTTTATTTTTGCAATGTTTTTATGTTCCATGTCGAGCCATGTTATGCTACTCAAACAAAAAGGTGGTGATACTAACAAATATATAAATGAACTTTGCCAGCGAGGCCGGATTGGACACAGAGTGGTGTATTCTGCAAAGTTATTAAGGTAGGTTATACCTGCAATTGCTAAATGACATGCATCATAGCAGAATTCTACAGCAACACAAAACATTTTCAGGTTACCGGTATTTGTGATGCAATTTATTTCTAATCAATTAGTGACAGCTTTCTTGGCTTTCTTGACTTTATGGAAAGGCAGAAATCTGTCCACAAACATGAACATATTTTATCTGTGGTGAACAGTGATTACATATCTACAAATAATAGTGAATATTATATGACTTTAGCCAAGTTAATTCATTATTAAGTCGTACGTGCACTTTATTAATAGAAATGTGCCTGTCCTGATGTTCCTCGTGGGGAAGCCTGTGCTGAGTGTTTCCCAAAAAGCAAATATTGGGGGGGTAGGTAGAACTCTGCATTTTCGTATGGACATGTATAAAAACGTCCAGCTTGCAGTATGGTACTTCACTTTCTATTTGGAACCCATGTCTTTAAATCTCACTTGAGATACTCAGTTTGACAGACAGTTACCAGCAGAAATATGGTAGGTTTGGATTATAAAGGTGGAAACTAAATTCACTGTTTTTTTTTTCTGTCTGTTTCAGATGGACAGGATTAAGAGATGACTTGCTCTTTCCCCTTGAAGAGGAACCATGTGATGTCAATTTGTGTGCTCTGCATGCAATGTATAACATTTGAATTTTTAAATTGTGTGCACCTATTTTAGTATGGCACAGTCAACATCGTTTTCTTTTAAAGAAATCTATTATCTTGAAGTTTAATCCTGTAATAATAATCTTTTGTTTAGTGTTGCCTGATCACTTCTGAGATATATATTTATTTGTCATATTTCTTTGATTAATATAGCATTCAGCGTAATGCCAGAGGGCCTCTGGGATATATAGCAAACTTGGTTTTTCATTCACGGTTAATAGAGGGAAATGTTGTCTTTCCTTTCTGGTTCACCCAGGTTGAATTCCTGGCATTCAATGTAATGCCTGAGTGCTTCAGGGATATATAACATACTCAGCTTTTCATTCATGGTTAATATAGCGAAGTGTTTTCTATCCTTTCTGGTTCACCCAGGCTAAGTCCTGGCATTCACAGTAATGCCGGAGCACTTCTGGGATATATAACACACTTAGCTTTTCTCTCATGGTCAGTATAGGGAAGTGTTGTATATACTTTCTGGTTCACCCAGGTTGAAGTCCTGGCATTCAGTGTAATGCCTGAGCGCTTCTGGGATATATAACATACTTAGATTTTCATTCATGATTAATATAGGGAAGTGTTGTCTATCCTTTCTGGTTCACCCAGGCTGAAGTCCTGGCATTCAGAGTAATGCCTGAACGCTTCTAGGACACATGACATACTTAGTTTTTCATTCACGAATATTATAGGGAAGTGTTGTCTATCCTTTGTGGTTCACCCAGGCTGAAGTCCTGACATTCAGTGTAATGCCTGAGTGCTTCTGGGATGTATAACATACTTTATAGTTTTTCATTCATGGTCAATCTTGGGAAGTGTTGTCTATCCCTTCTGGTTCACACAGGCTGAAGTCCTGGTATTTAGTGTAGTTAACGCCTGAGTGCTTCAGGGATATATAACATACTTAGCTTTTCAGTCATGGTTAATATAGGGAAGTGTTGTCTATCTTTTCTGGTTCACCCAGGCTGAAGTCCTGATATTTAGAGTAATGCCTTAGTGCTTCTGGAATACATAACATACTTAGTTTCTTTGACAATCACGGGTTAATCTAGGGAATTGATGCCTATCCTTACTGGCTCACCCAGGCAGAAGTCCTGGCAATCATTGTAATGCCTTAGCGCTACTGGGATATATAACATACTTAGGTTTTCATTCATAGACCACTTTCATAAATGGCTGCCGTATAAATATTCTTTTGTTAAAATTTAAATTAGCCCTACTGGCCTCGCTTGAGATAATGTATTCTTTTGAATTTTGTACTGGAGAACGAGGCCAGTAGGGCTAATTTAAATTTAAACAAAAGAATATTAATCCGGCAGCCATTTATGAAAGTGGTCTATGGTTAATATAGGGAAGTCTTTTCTATCCTTTCTGGTTCACCCAGGCTGAAGTACTGGCATTCAGAGTAATACCTAAGCGCTTCTGGGATATATAACGTGAAGAAATTCTTGTGACTCAAACTGTTCTGCTCTTTGAGCTCTTCACCTATCTACAGCAGAGCGACAATAATAAATGGTCATTTGAGACACAAATTTGAAAAACAGTTTCATTTACTGCTAGAAGGCGCCCTGCAAACTGCGACGGGAAGAGAACTTCAAAACACAAAATGCTGCGAAAAAAAAAAATGAATCAATAAATCAAGGCAAAACAAAAGCTGGTACATTTCTTTGTGAAGCTAGATCATGAAATTTCCGATGCGATGTTTTTGTAGGACGTAAACACAAGACGACGACTGATTTCCTGACAAACTGGGCAATACGAGATAACATGAATTATGCAACAACACGAAACAATGCGCACAGCCTCAAGTAATCTATATACCGTATTTCCTTGAATAGGCGCCCACCCCTCGGACATCCAAACTTCAAATGCGCTGGAATTTTTCTTGTTGACGAAGGGGCGTCTCTGAGTGTGCCACCTTAAAGTACAGCCTAATTACTATGATCATATAAAGAGTTTAAAAATACAGAATTGCTGGGTTATACTGCACTTTTGGGTGTGCCACCTGAAAGTACAGCCTATTGACTATGATCAGAGAAAGAGTGTAAAAGTACAAAATATGCTGGGTTAAACTGCACTTTTGGGTGTGCCACCTTAAAGTACAGCCTATTGACTACAATCATAGAGAGAGTGTAAAAGTACAAAAAATGCTGGGTTACACTGCACTTTTGGGTGTGCCACCTTAACGTACAGACTACTGACTACAATCATATAAAGAGTTTAAAAATAGAGAAATGCTGGGTTATACAGCACTTTTTGGTGTGCCACCTTAAAGTACAGCCTTTTGACTACGATCCTGGAAAGAGTGTCCAAATACAAAAATGCTGGGTTATACTGCACTTTTGGGTGTGCCACTTTAAAGTACAGCCTGTTGAATATGATCATAGAAAGAGTGTAAAAATACAATAATGCTGGGTTACACTGCACTTTTGGGTGTGCCACCTTAAAGTACAGACTACTGACTACGATCATATAAAGAGTTTAAAAACACAGAATTGCTGGGTTATACTGCACTCTTGGGTGTGCCACCTTAACGTACAGCCTATTGACTACGATCATAGAAAGAGTGTAAAAATACAAAAATGCTGGGTTATACTGCACTTTTGGGTGTGCCACCTTAAAGTACAGTCTAATGACTACAATCATAGAAAGAGTGTAAAAATACAAAAATACTGGGTTATACCGTACTTTTGGGTGTGCCACCTTAAAGTACAGTCTACTAAATAAGATCATAGAAAGAGTGTAAAAATACAAAAATGCTGGGTTATACTGCACTTTAGGGTGTGCCACCTAAAGTAGACTTCTACATGCGATTAATAGGAAAGGTAATAAATACTAAATACTAAATAAGAAAGCTAACTAGTGCATACTGTGAAATTGAAAAGGAAGCAAGTACTTAAAAATGGTGCCCATTTCAAAAGCTTTCTCCGACGAAACATCTGGGCGCTACACAATATAAACCACACCTCATAATTTAAAGAAAAATAAACAAGAACTGTTGAACCACAAGTGAAGGTACTCGCCAATGCCACCTCTGGTATCAAAGACTTACATCAACACGGGACTGACAAAATGTAACACAGTTAAGAATAAAATCTTAGCTGTGTTTACATCTGTGTAGGAGAGCTTCAACTTGTCTGGCGGAAGGGAGAATCCCACAATCTCTTCAAGGTTTTGAAGAATTTCAAATTCTGTTGGACCTGAAATGTGTTTTATCACAATGGGAAAAATAATAGATATACCCACAAAGTGAAACAATTGTAAAATACACACAAAGCCAATAATTTGACCACTCATGAAACCCGACATAGAGCTAACATGAATATTCTGCTTTGAAATAGCAGACTCCTGACCACTCTTCTTCTTAACAGAAATTCTATCACCATAAAAAGACTCTGGGCCAAAGCACTTCAGGGCTTGATTGGCTTCTGGAAGTGAACCAGTCTTGTAGGCAATCAGACCAATGGATGCAAGCAACTGCTCTGTATTACGCATCGATCTCCATATGTAGTGCACACAACTGAATGCTAGTAAGCTCTTCATCAAGGAGAAAAAGGAGATCATCCCGGATTCCAGTTGATCTGCAAATTATGGATAACAATGGTGCATTTACAATAATTATATTGTAAATGTGTACCCCAAAAGGAGCAGGGATGGCGTAGTGGTGAGAGCAATCGCCTCCCACCACTGTGGCCCGGGTTCAATTCCTGAACCTGGCGTCACGTGTGGGTTGAGTTTGTTGGTTCTCATCCTTGCTCCGCGGGTTTTTCTCCGGGTCCTCCGGTTTTCCTCCCTCCGCAAAAACCAACGTTCCAAGTTGTGTCTCCAATTAGCCTCAAGCTAAATACCCCTGACACATTATTAAAGTTAATTATTATTATTACTTATAAATAAAAAATAAATAGTCTTATGAATATCATGGCAATAAATAAATGGTGGAAGGTGGCTGCTCTTACCAATGCATCAACTTTGGTACCCAAAAGGCCTCAAGCACTTCCTACATAAGCCTGTGCATTATTTAATGATCATGAATGGCTAAACTTAAAGTATACCTGCCTATGTTACACTTGCTTCGTAGGCATTCTAGGCAGGTTTCATCTGGGGCCACTTCCTGACATTTGCAACCCTAATGGGAAATGAAATTACCTCAAAATAAATTAATATTATCTTACAAAATTTTTTGGTTGCATTATTAGAGAAGACTGTAGCTTGTGTATTGTAACTGATGAACTACAACTAAGAAATGCTCATTGATCCACATGTACACCAACACAAATACTAACCCTGATTGCATTGCATATAAAGCAGAATTCTACATCTACCCCTCGACCACCAAGTTGAAAATCAAGACCCCCTTTCTTTCCCAAAAGAAGGATCAGTGTTTTGTAGTCCAATGAAACTAAGATATAACAAAAAAACAACAGCAATAAAGAATTATGATATGACATACCCCTGGTACATGTAGAAAATTAACTTACTGTTTAAAATGATGGTCACTGATAATGAAAAAAAAAACCCTCAATTAAGTTTCTAAAAAGAAAGTCAGCATCCTCCCTTTTAAAAAGATATAAGGTTAATGCTCTTGCAAATAACAAAATGATAGAAACATCTTACCATCAAATTCTACATTGAACTTCATGCCATCAACAAAAATTCCTTGGTTCTTGATGATTCTCTTTTGTTCATTTAGATCCTTTAAAAGTACCTTCAGGGTTTCCCTATCAAAATAACATTAGGCATGAAGACAACTGATGAAACTTGTTGTTTATCCAGAGCTTATGTTGGGGTAATGTTCCTATAATGCAAAAGGATTTGCAGTTTTTTCCTCTTTCTGTTTAATTCATAATGTGTGGGTATTTGTGTGTGTGTGTGTGTGTGCGTGTGTGTGTGTGTGTGTGTGTGTGTGTGTGTGTATTTGTGTGTATTACATCTGTCAGATCTTAGAGCCAGTACTGGAAATTGAGTCAACAATACAACTATGAAAACTGTAACATATATGTTCTATAAAACTATAAGCTTTCAGTAAGGAAAGCTTTATAAGAAAGTGTCTCCACTGTGCAAATTAAAAACTTTGTAACCACGTCAAGCAAAGGAGAAAAAGTATTTTAGTAACATAAAATAATAGAAATTAATGATGAACCTGTTTTCTTTACAATTGGCAATGGCCAGTGGGTAAACAGACTTTGCACTCTGTGTGTTGTAAACAGGGTTAAGACGGGAAACCAGACCAACCAACATCTGATTTCTACCTGATCATAAAAAAATGATAATAGAAATGGTTATTATTTCATTCTCATTCATGGGAACAAAAATTATGCACATTTACCACACACTTAATCCGAGATAAGGTATTGTTTTATAATTTATGGCAGCAGACTTAAACCTAGTCTCCCTCGCAGCCGTTTTTAGTCTCGTCACGCAACGCTTCTCCCCACAAACGGCTGCTCACATTCGAACAACATTCCTTTCCGCTACTTCAACCAATCACTATTTGGGTTACATATGTTGAGAACTGTACGCGCCAAAATAGTCTAACCAATCATATTGTTTGTTTCATCTTCGAGTTCAAAGCTTTGAAAATGGCGTCCTTTGAAGAAGTGTTTAATGTTGTTAGTAATACATTTCGAATTCCTAGTTTAAATGCGCAGCAAAAAACTGGAATTAGGAAAATAGTTGAGGAAAGAAAGGATGTATTTGTCAATCTTCCTACTGGTTTCGGGAAATCTCTCCTGTATGAAGCTCTAACACTCGTGTTTGATCTTACCTCACAAGAGCCTGGTCATATCGTCGTCGTTTTCTCACCATTGGGGAAAGCCTTATGAACGACCAAGTGTCCCATTTGAGGGAGCTAGGGCTAAAAGCTGGTAACATAAGTTCACTTGAGGGTGGTAAACGCACTCGTGTCGAAAGCGGCGAATATTCCTTAGTTTACGGATCCCCTGAAGCGTGGTTAAGGAACGATGGCTGGAGATTTATGCTGACGAACTCTGTGTATTCCATGCCAAAAAACTCTGTGCCGTTGCCGTCGATGAAGCGCATGTTGTAAGGCAGTGGTAAGTGTTTCAATAAAAACGAGTCTGCAGCAAAATGTTATTTTACATGTATGTTTTAAATTAAGCAGTATAAAGGAAAGGACAATAAGAATGTAAATATTGTAAATAGAAAATGTAAATAGTTTAGTCAGTATTAGTATTACACTGTGGTCTTATTTTGGTTATCGTTATTTTATTCTGTCTGTGTTATATTACACATGATCACCTGTAAAAATGTTGTGTCTAAATACAAGACATTATCATTGCAGTATACACTTCTGAGTGCTTCAGATTACCAATAAAATTGATATTGGGTGCCATTGTGTAGCCTATTTGATTGTCACTACTACATAGATAAAAGCTAAACTTTTTAAAATTTTATACCCATAGACCCTAAAAGGAAGTAAATGTCCCATCAACCTATTAAAACTATGCTTGAAACTAACGTCATTTAGGCAACTTAGTCTGACAGGACCTGTCCCGACACAAATAAAACCTAAAAGTTCTAAGATGGTAGACCCCTAGACCCTAAAATGGAGATAAATGTCCCATCAACCTATTAAAAACCTATGCTTGAAGCTAACGTCATTTGAAGAACTCAGTCCAATAGGACCTTGAAAGTCCTGGCAATGTTAAAGGAGCTAGAGACTACAGCTTTCTGCATGTTCCTTAGCACTGAATGACATTAGTATTATTATTATTAAAATTAATAAAGTTTTCATTATATTATTATTATTATTATTATTAGAAATTTCATTATAGATTAATGCTGTCTATTTTCCTTTTGATGTGTTGGGGAACATCACAAGATAATTAAATGGAAGCCTTCTGTGAGTCTTACTTCAACCTTCTGAACATGAAAAATGCAGTAGAAATTAAGGAAAGTCAAAATAAATCAAATGTTGCTGATGTGCAGTATATGGATAAGGATATGGAACTGGAATTGTATTTTAGCTGGCTTACTGATGAACTGAAACAGAGTCAGGAAAAAACAGAAAGAACTCTTATTTATTGCCAGACTATAAGATAATGTGGTTTACTTTATGCTACCATTAATGTTTTACTTTAATGTTTATTGGAAATGATTCAAAACATGTGCTTGTTGAAATGTTGCATTCCTGCACTCCTGAAACCAATAAGGATAACATTTTGGAGTCCTTTCACAGAGTGGTGGAAATCACTGTGGGGGAGGGGGTTGGGGAGAACAGTACAGCTTCTTTGGCCCTCCTAAATTGTGGTAAGAAAATGAGTGATCTAATAAATTCATCATATTTTTAAATCAGATTACTGGTCAATTTCATTGTCTGATTAGTGACATAAATTGTGTGCTACTCATACTCTATCATAGCAATTGAAAGTTTTGTCATGTGAAGTCACAAAAGATGGAACATCTGTTTGAGATTAGTTACATTTCACTTGTGAAGAAAATACTGTATACATGTATGTACATGTAATAGAGAAAAGTAATTTATGATAATAGTCTGAAGTTTGATTAAGAATGCTATGAAAGATTCCATAGGTTATATTGACCAATTGATTCTTTGAAAATTGAATCTCTTCATTGGTGCTGCTGCCAGTATCAAATTGTATTCTTCTTGCATATTGAGCAAAAATGTTAGACTGCTATTTAACAATTATTCCACGAGTGCGCGTTGGATATGAGATGATAGATAGCCAACTCGGCGCTACGCGCCTCGTTGGCTATAATCATCTCATATCCAACAAGCACGAGTGGAATAATTTTTTTATTAAAAACTTTATATTGAATTATTAAATTTTATTAACTTTTTAGCTCCCTTTTAATTTTAAACTGGCACGTACGGTTGCCATATTTGTAGATTATGGTATATTGGCTGATATACCATAATGGCTAAGCCAATAAAAAGTCTTAAACTGCATTATCCAATGATCTAGTTTTTAATAATAGTCATTATTCAGTGAGATTGCAAATCTTTCAGACTTTTGAATAGATCAGATTCGTATGAAGACATTTATATCAACTTCATTTATATCAGTAGTTGCAGCACCTGGGTACTTCTTGGGTTAAAATCTGGGCTAACAGACTTTTTCAGGGTCCTGTTTTGACATTTTTTGGCTGTAACAGTTTGTCATCATTGGCACATACTTGTCACTAGGCTCTCATATATTGTACATTTGTGTTGTTCCAGACTATTCATAGACTACTTAACACTGCAGTAGCATACTGAATAGACAGTGTGAATTCTCAAAAGCTATGGACTACAGAATTCAATTTCCCATGAGGCAACAAAAAAAATGTTTTGTTTACTGTTTATCTAGCTCTGATACCCCTGAGCATGTTTTTCTTGTGTTTGTTTATCCAGTGATAATTTTGAGGCATCTAAATCAATACACCATTACAACCAATAGGAAATCTTGCCGGAGTATAACGTCCCTCTTGGCTGATCGTGGTAGAAATATTAGAATTGACTGTAGCATTAGAGGTACAAGTCGTATTGATCGGATCGGATCGAATTGTAAACATTTCGAGGATTTCCCACGGCACGAAGCTTGGATTTCTCCACCGTCGCTCTCAACGCTCAATAAGCGCTTCTTTCTGGGAAGTTCTCGAACCTTGAAGATTCCCTTCAATTCATCTTTGAACTCTTCAAGATGAACAGAGGCCTTTTTTAACTTGATCAATCGTCGGTAGCAAGCTTTACAAACTGACAACTCGCTGGTCGCTGAATAGCAGCTCACATCCACATCCAGACAGGAACAAATATTCGCCGGAAAATCAAAAGAACTTTTTCCAAAAACATAAATTTTTTCTTTTGTCTCAACTGAGGTGGAACAAATAAAAGAACGATCACTTTGCAAAACCTTCTTCAGGGTTTCCTCCAGCAAGAAACTACGATGAAATGCAGAATTTGAAAACGCGGGAATAACGATAGCGATGACAGTCTCTTGTGCTCTGATTGGTCGCATAAGAAACAATGTCAGCGATCTCATTGGTGCAAAGACAACAAAGGGAAAGGAATGTTGTTCGAATGTGAGCGCCGTTTGTGGGGAGAAGCGTTGCGTGACGAGACTAAAAACGGCTGCGAGGGAGACTAACTTAAACCTGACTGTCAGTATTTACCACAAAAGGGTCTTCCATCTATCTTCATCAGAAGTTTGAGAGTTGGTGAGCACAAATTATGCAGCCTTTGCTCGAAGACAAACAACTCCAAAACAGGAAACAAATCCACCTGATAACCTTGTAAACTAGGAGAAGGCACCTTTTTCACATCCATGTATTCTTTACAAACTCCAAAGATCACTTTTTCGGCTGCCTTCATTTGGTTAAGGTTCAACAATATTGGTGTGTCAGAGGATTTCTAAAACGGAAGCCAAAGAAAGAAAGTAAAAGAAAAATTAAAACAACAAAATTAACATGAAAAATACATCTGATATAACTGAGGTTTAAAAAAATTAGCTATTATCATAGTAATAGTAAATAATAATGAGACTTGCACTTCTACCACTTTCAAGCATTAAATTTGTTACTGTGGAACTGCTTCCGAGTTAGGATAAAGTAAATCTGAGTGCAGACATATCCTTTCAAAAAGAAGCCTCTTAAGATTGATAACTAATAACAGACCTTACTAACCCCTGTCCTTCCGAGTTTGGTGTTATTGATTACAGCTTGCCAAGTATTACCAGATACCCTTGCCTTGGTCTTGAAATATAATAGCACCCAATCTGGAACTCGGAGGCTTAATTTCCACGTATAAGGAAAATGTTTCATCACCAACAAGCTCTTCCACCGTCCGTTTAACTCCTTTCTTTAGGACCACATCCTCCACAATCTCATTTACAATAGCCTTGGCCTCAGGATCACCAAAAGCACACATGATGGAAAGCACCGTTGATAAATTTTCTCGGCTCCTTTCACAGATGCCTTGTGCATCTTGGAGAACGCGGCTCCTCCTTTTCATAATAAGGAAAGTCTTTTCTGGGGTCTCCAAATCATTCCTTTCAGAAATCTCCTTTAGATTAGGAGAACTAAGACTGCCACTGTTTGGAGGAGTCAAATGAACCGAGACAGGCATTTCTTTCGTACTAGCTAGGCGGAGTGTGGAATTGAGGGGTCATTGTAAGGCGCCGAGCTGCACGTGGTCGCTCGCAATTGAAGTCGTTGCCGTCTCCCTTGAGGGAACTCAAATCCAAGCCATTCAGAAATTCTTTAACTTTATAAATCGCGGCGGATCCTCCTTCTTCAGAAGCTATTTTTTCCCTCAGAATAAGCGATACAAGCCCAAAAGACGAGCAAACAACTTCAGATGCGCTGGAATTTTTCTTGTTGACGAAGGGGCGCCCATCGAGAAGCCGAAGTTTGTCGCTTTCAATTCGGCAGAAATCTTCTGGAAAAGTTGTCAGGATCGGCGATCGCTTAAAATATTACAGAGGAGTAATTCCACAAAATTCTGTTGTGAGCACATACCAGTAATTATGCTCGCTTAATGCATCACTGACGACGCGAGAGAAGGTCGAAAAACCTTTTCTCCGCCCCATTTTTGGGAAAATAACTAAGAAAACTACATGCACTACAAAGCAATCTGGGAAAAAAAAAGAACATTGTCCAGATCCAAAAACAGACACTGTCCGGATCCAACCGAAAGGGGCGCCAACGATATTAACCACGCAAACGCTGACATAAAAACCACATATTTAATTGGATTAGAACGCCTGGGGAGTTTGATGTTTACTTCCAGTGCAGACGATTTGCGTCCCCTCATGCTATTTTCTCAGTAGCGTTTGAACGCAGAAGTGGAGTTATATTTTCTTTGAAGACCAGAAACCCTACTTTCTACTTAGTATTGTTTCGGGGATTTACAACTGGCAGAGCACACGTCCCCACGGGACTCACCTTGGTGCCATTCCACATAACAAAAGATTGGGAACAAGGAACAATATCCACATTTTCAAAATGCTTGTGTGGCAAAATATTAGCCCTAGCTCCACAGTCAACTTGAAATTTGACAGGTCTCTGCTGGACTAGCATTTCGGTAAACACGGCCCTATCTTTCACAGCTTGAAACCTGACAACACTTATCTCTTCCAAGTCTTAGTCGCTGTCAATAGCATAAACGCGGCATCTTTATCTTTGCACCCTTTTGCAAAATGATTCCTTTCGTTGCACCGCTTACATACTTTACTCCAGGCAAGGCACTTTTTACTCTCCGGGGCATGATCACAGCCACAAAATTTGCACGAAAATTTCTTTCCGGGCCGTCCATCCGGCGTCGGGATTTGAGGCTTCTTCTCTGACTTGACCTGATCGATGCTGTCTTCCGATTCCGATAGCGACTGCATTTGCAACTCCGTAAGTTCTTTGCTTCGGCATACATCAATACAACGATTTAACGTAAGATCTCTCATCCTTAATAGTTTTTTTGTAGTCTGCTCGCTCTTAATTCCATGAACAATACGATCATGGATCAAACTGTCCTGTAAACAGTCACAAAAATTACAAGTCTTGACTAACGTTTTCAATTCAGCGACAAAACTATCTACCGACTCACTGAGGGAGTTTATCCCCTCTATTAAAACAATACCGCTCGTAAATTTCGTTGACGTCTCCGATATAATGCTTCTCTTTTTTATCCATTACCACGCGCCAATTATTCGAGTCCTCGGCTTCAGTGTAACTGAAAAACGTTTTGATAACTTTCAAAGCATCATCTCCGATCGTGTGCTTAAACATTGCTAGCTGGTATTCCGGGCTCTCTCGATTTAGCCTAGAAATAATGAAACAGTTGTTGTATTTTCCCTTCCAAAGCTTCCAATTTTTAGCGACTTCTCCGCTGTGTTTCAAAGCAAGAGGATGAGGCGACATGATCTGATGAAAAACATCGCTCGACGATTGAGGCGCTGACGGCGCTGACGGTTGAGACGAAGGACCTGAACTTTCGCTGTTATTCATGCCGTAGACGGTTTAACTTGTCGACGACTTAAACGAAGGAAAACAAAACTACCGCTGCCATCATGCAATAATACGAGAGACAACGAGAGACAAGGACAAGAAAACTAAACCGTTTACTTAGAAAAATATCCATGTCAACGGGCATACGAATATTTAAGTAGCTGGACTAAAGGTCCCTAGAAGACGCACATGCTGCTATGTGATACACCTTAATAGAACACTTTTAAAAGTTGTTCAAAACGCTCACATTTAATAGACTATAGGGCGACTAGAGCAACTATATTATTGTTTACAAACGCAGTCTGAGTTATTCGTCACATGTACAGACTGAGACAATGTTTTTATTCGTTGGCAACGCTTGACCAACTTCCAGCTTACCCAAATATTAGCACATTAAAGAGTCAGTTTTTAACACAGAAAGAATAATAATAATAATAATAATAATAGTAATAATAATAATAATAATAATAATAATAATAATAATGATAACGAATATTTATACAGGATAGCCCTTCAGTGCAGGAGCACTGTTATCAATGGGGTCCTGTCTAAATAACATAATATAAAGATAAAAACTAGAATAAGATAAGGATGACTACGCACCTAATTAAATGCCCTATGCAAAAAATTGATCTAAAGACTCCCTAAATGGTACCCTACTGCTAATTTGCTTGATTTTTAAAGGTAAAAAATTAAAAACTGAAGCTCCTAAAAAATAAAAACTTTTCCGATCAAAGTCAAGTCTCACTTTCGGCAGAGCAACGGTGGTCCCTCTGTTCCTCGTATTAAAATCGTGGGTTAACAATTTAAAATATTCTTTGAAAGGACTACAAACATTGCCGTTTAGGCAATCAAAAACAAATAAACAAGCCTTTTTCTTTAAAAAATTTTCAATTGTGGGTAGACGGAGTTCACAGTTTAGACATTTTGAGTTTTGCAGAATAATCCTGTGACTACGTTGTTCCAGGTTTCTTCTTTGGCACCTTCGTGTCTCTGACCAACCAAGCGTAATTTGACCGCAGTAAGTGAATATCGGCATTATCATTGCTCTGTAGATTCGTTCAGCGCTTAAGGTGTCAGTGTTAGACACCTTAAGCGCTGAAAGAAAAGAAAAAAAGAAAAGGCCATACGTTTTCTTGTGTTTTAAGTGATATATTAAAACTTAAGCTCGCTGAGTAAAATATCAGGAACGTAAGACTGTATTTAATTATGTACGAATGACTGACTCGAAAGAATTTTTCTATGCAGGGCTTATTCTTGTGCTCAGGTTAATGCCTAAACTTACAAAAGAGGATAGCTTTAGAGAAGTTCAAGATCGATGACTGACTGGATGAATTAAACACCTTGAAAAACAGGAAGTTCTTTTCGGGCCCATAAGTTTCCAAGCGATTTCGATTAGTGTTTTCTTCGAAGCAACCGGTGTTGACACGCTACGTAACATTATCAATGCACAAATGACACGACACAAACTCAAACTACCAATGAAAATACGATTTTGTCACTTAAACACCAATGGAGCATCAGTGCCTAATAGCCAGGAGTATTGTCTTCTATTCCGGGAATTTAAGGAACACACTTGTTCTGTTGTCTGACACAACTCACTACGTATACAAGTCGCCTAGCTATGGCGCAAGACGTTTCCAGAAAAAATGTAGATCTTGAGGTGGGAGGAGGTGCTGAAGACGTTAACAGTCCTCCGCCAGATACTTCGAAGAGAACAGATGAGAATGATAGTGAACAAGAGAGCATTCTTGCCTACAAACTTCTCCAGGCCCTCGCGAAAAACGATGCTTCCGAAGTGCGGAAGCTTCTGGAAGAGGACCATTATACGGTCAGGAAGAAATATGGAAAGTTCCGAGATGACTGTGAGGAACTCAAGAAGAAAGCGGAAAAGAGGGAAGAGAGAGGATTTCACTACGATTTCAGGTGTAGTTGTGGTTCGAACTCTTCGAAACAGTCCAGCGACGAGCAGAACCTTAACTGGATAAAAATTCTTTCCAATCCTATGTTCATTGGTTTGGAATGGCAATGGAGAACAAACTCTGACTCTGAGTGTCAGTGTCAGTGTGCTTTTTGCAAGTATGACAAGAGATTGGATGAAAATGAGAAGAAAAAGAAGGAGGATGTCATAGATAGTTCCCTACTTGATGCATATCTACTAAGTGAAATGTCGTCTTTCAAGCGTTACGATAGCCGAGATGTTTACAAAAAATCCGCAGAGGGTTACGAAACGTTTGCTACTGACGTGCTAGAAGAGGCCTCCCAGAGCGAACTTTACAAGATCATGGATGTAAAGGGAGAAGGTTGCCTACTGGAAGAAAACCCTCTACTGGAAGAAAACCCTCTACAGGAAGAAAACCCTCCTAAACACAGGAATTATATTGAAAGTCTGAGCTTCCTCAAGAGTGCAGTAAATAAAACAAGGAAGAAGGTATGTGCGCCTTGGTGATATTACGTGTGTAATAAAGTACCTGATTGGTAATAAATATTAATGATTAAGACTAATAGAGAGATATGCGACGGTTTTTCTATCCAGAGATTTAATATTCTTTCTGGAGCCAATCGAAATATTTGTTTTTCACTACCTTGGATTTTTCCATTTGTAATGAAAAGTACGGTGGCCCACAACTGTCACGGCAAAACAAAAAGTCACGGCAATACAAACTTTACTCACTGCAAAACAAAATTAACTCACGGCAAAACGCCACTAATTCACGGCAAAACGAAATTAACTCACGGAGAAACACCACAAATTCACGGGAAAACAAAATTAACTCACGGTAGAACAAAATAAACTCACTGCAAAACAAACAAAACGAGTTGATCTGCGGTTGGTCATTGGTTGCTATTTGCATTTGAAATGGTGTGTCATGTAACAATAATACACTGCTCGTTTGGAAACCGCCATATTGCCAGCTCACGATGTTTTGCTCCGCGTGTGTGTGGTTCGGTACTAGATGAAGATGCAAACTTTTGTAAAGGCTGCGGTAAAGGTACCTTTCTTAATTTAAAGAGTTCATATTTGCATTTCTTTTAGTTCCAAGTAACGACTGACTGACCGTTTGCAGGCGTACAGGATTCTCCACCTGTTAATTCATCAAGGCACACACATTATGAATATTTCTTCAGTTTTACACACAGGCTACATGCACAATCTCATTCCGTGCTAATCAGCTAATTTGTAGTAGTATCTTTTCGCGCCTATCATTATTTGGAACTAAAATAAATGCAAATACGAACACTTAGAATAGTCCATTTTACAGTTGTGTGCTTGGTTGCCAAGCCTTTGAATGGGAGTGAGGCTAGGGGTGACCTTGTTATGATACAAACCTTGCTGCCTTTCAAATGTAAATCACTTTGTTATCATGCTAAGTTGATACAGGTCTCTATCACAACAAGGTCACCTTCAGCCTCACTCTGAATCAAAGGCTTGGCAACTAAGTACACAACTGTAAAATGGCCTATTAAGAAACGCACCTTTGACCACAGCTTTTACAATAGTTTGCATCTTCATCTACTATCGAACTACACGCGGTGCAAAACATCGTGAGCTCGAAAAATGGCGGTTTTTCGAGCACGCAGTGTGTCAATTAATTAATCTTTATTGTTTGCACTATTTACAAATAATTTTTTCTACATTAAAGTACATTAAAAAGGAGAGACGTAGGCAAACTAAATTACACAAGTAGTCAGTGCTCTCAGTCAGCACTGACGGCCGACGGAAAGCGTCGGCTACTTCGCTCAGAGAAGTCGGCTACATTTTCCCTAAATTTAAATAATTAAAGAAAGATTCTTTGAAAACTAACATAAAATTCATTTTGATGGGCTTATATGAACTTTTTACCCCAATTTCAAAATTAAATAATTATCAAAAGATCGGACGCGACTCGTTGGTTTTCAAAGGCAAAGCAAATAGCGGCAAAGAGTTATAATTTTCATCAGAAATCCGTCTCCGCTTTACCTCAAGCAAAACTTTCGTTTAAGGGCTCGTTTTGAAGCTTTTAAAACGCTTCTCAACACTAAACCGAAAATGAAATCGTTATGTTAGGGCGAGGCGTTCAGTTGCAGAAAAACGCAAGGTGATGTTTTCGGTAAACTCGAATTAAATATCAACAAAAGGATACTAATTTGATGCCACGCAATTAGCCCGTATTGTTAAAGCCTTTTGAAAAAGAATAATAGCTTCTCCGCCCAAAAGTCGGAAGTTCTTCCATCAACAGCCTTCTTTCTCTCATCGGACAAAGGCCGAACGCGTGCGAAAGGCTTTCGGAAATCGGTTTGTGAGCCCTCGTGGTAAAAATGCCAGCGGCTACCCCCATTTCAGAAAGACATATTTAATTAATCCGCCATGAAGTTGTAATGGAAGCCCCACGCCTTCTAAGAACGTATTTGTCTCGCTCCACGTTTTAGTAAAAACGTACAGAGTTTCAAAATACCCTACGTAAAGAGAGGGAACCTCAATGAGGGTTTTGAGAAACGTATCTTAAGAGTTATTTTAAAACAGAGAAAATATAAGCGCGCATAGAAGAAAATATGCCTTTTGAAACACAATCTCATCCGGCTTTGCTAAACCTCAAGAACATAAAGATGGGGAAATGACACCTCAAAACTCAGACCCCTCTTATCACATTACAAAGGAAAGTCGTCAAGTGGTAGGAGACGACAGGTCTATTAGCACCTTTCAACGGTCGACAGCCTTTTGCTTTCCGGCTTTCCGGCGTGTCGCCTCACGCAAGGTAGAGGTTTTCATGGATACTCTGACGTCACCATTGGCCAAGGTCCTCGAACGGGTTTACTCTGGAACACCTGAGGAGCCAAGTAGCAGAGAGCCTGGACCTTAAACAGTTTTCAGTATCTGGCAGATCGACCACGCATGCATTGGTGTATATGCTCCATATAATATTGGAAGCTCTAGATAAAGGGAATTGCTTTGTGAGAATTTTCTTCGCGGACTTTTCAAAAGGTTTTGATTCAGTGGACCATAGCGCCTTGGCCAATTAATTGAAACTGCTTAATATCAACAATGTACAGTAATTGTTAAGTGGCTTTCTTCCTTTCTTTCTAAGAGGCCCCAGCGCGTCAAAATCGGGAATGTCTTGCCAAATGTTGTCGTAAGCAATGGGGGTATCCCATAGAGCACAAAATTTGCCCCGCTACTATTTGCTATTCTCGTCAATCGCCTAGTGTCCAGCTGGCCAAATCGACTAAAGTATGTTCATGACACTACAGTTTTTGAAATAATTCCTAGATGCTCCCCTAGTTATTTACAATTTATTGTTAACGAGATTAGGGATTTTGCTTCACCACGGAGAATGCGCTTAAAAAACCTAAGAAATTTAAAGAGCTCCAAGTAAACCTGCCTGCCTCTCCTCAAGGCTCTCCTCATGCCTCTCCTCTTCAAGGCTCTCCTCAAGGCTCTCCTCCATGCTCTCCTTCAAGGCTCTCCATGCTCTCCTTCATGGCTCTCCTTCAAGGCTCTCTCCTCCATGCTCTCCTTCAAGGCTCTCCTAAGGCTCAAGGCTCTCCTCCATGCCTCTCCTCCTCAAGGCTCTCCTCTGCCTCTCCTCATTACCTGCCTGCCTCTCCTCAAGGCTTAGTTCTTGGCAGTACTAGTATCAGTCAGGTAGATAGTTACAAGTTACTAGGTGTCTATATTTCCTCAGATTTCTCTTGGAACAACCACATTGAATACATTCTGAAGTAGGCGAACAAGCGCGTTTACGCTCTTAGAGTGCCTGGGAAGGCAGGAGTCCCCCAGACTGATTTAGTGCTTATTTATTGCTACCTGATACGGTCGGTCTTGGAGTACGCGGCGCCTGTTTGGGCATATCTTCCTGAGTACCTTATAATTAATGAGCCCGTCGAGTTAGTACAACAGAAAGCACTTAGGATAATCTTCCCCCGTCTTGGCTATGGATCTGGCCTTAGTGAGGCTCGGCTGCAACCCCTCGTGGTTCGCTGTTGCAGGTTCATGGCTGGGGCGAGGAGGACTGAACTTATGTTTCATCCTTCCTCGAGCCACAGAGGTCCATTGTGGTTATTCTTTGCGAGCCGGCAATGCTCGAGTAGATCGGTTTTGGGGGGCCACGGATAGACTTAATAATACTGTTACTGTTCGTTGTCAATAAGATGTATATTTAATGTAGTGCTTATGTAATACTGGCTCATACTGTAATTCAGCCTTAGCTGCGGGAGTATGAATTAATCGATCATCATCATCATCATTAATGTAAATTAAGAATAGCAAAGGACCCAATATGCTACCCTGCGACACGCTGCAACTGAGGGTACGAGCAGATGATAGTTTGCCACTGACACTACATCTCTATGTTCGGCCACTTAAGTACGACGAGAACCACTTTATAGCTGCCAGATCAACACCCAAATATGACATCTCACGCAAGGTGATCTCATGATCAGTGATGTCGAATGCCTTAGTTAGGTCAATAAAGACGACGCCATTTAGAAGGCCATTGTCGATTTTTACTGACTAAGCATACTGGCCTACAGTTCTTAGGATGCGATTTAATGCCCTTTTTAAAAACGTGGAGTCACTTTCGCCGTTTTCCAGTCGTTTGGATGTATCCCCGTGAGAATAGACTTTGAGAATATTGAGGTAAGAGAGGGTGCGACGATACAAGCAGCCATTTCAACAATTTACTCGGAATCACATCGAGACCGATGGCTTTCTTTTGATCAATTTTGGACAATATGTTAGAAACAATGTCAACACTCGGAATTTGCAGAGAAAACGAATGATTAGTGGGCTCTAAATAAGACTCAGGATCAACATCAACATCAGGAAGATCTTGTGCTAATACTTGCACAACGTTTGTAAAGTGATCGTTGATAGTTTCCGCAATGTCCATAGGGTTACTTACTATTTTATTATCTACCTTGATCTCCAAATATTCGTCTACTTACCACTGCATGTTACGTGAAGTTAGCTCGTTGATAACATTCCATGTCTTGCGCAAATCACCTATGTTGGCTTTCAGGTTGTCAGAGCAAACTTGATTGAAGTGAATCAAATGCGGTCTTGAATGATGCCATCTTTAGCTTTGCTACAGATTTGCTAACCCCGAAAATCCATTCTTTCGTCCAGTGACGATTTAAAAATCATAAACACCTCGAACTGACTTGTGAGATCAAGATTAATCTTTTAATCTCTTGGTATTAATTAAAAGAGTGACAGTGCTCAGCAACTGCTTCTGAGGGCATCCTTCATTCTCCCTCCAGTTTACTCACTGACAGATGATTACAGAGGAAATTTTTTTCTCATGGAGTTTGAACAAGATGACATTAAGGAAACTATTTTAAACTTATCAAACGTAGTGCAATTCACATTTTATTAAGGCTGTGACAAACAAAACACGCAAGTAGAAATGTTTCATTTTGGAGCTCGCCGATCAAACACTGAATCCGTAAGCTAAATTGAAAGTCTACGGAAGGTGTGATAGTGACTCATATTCCGTGCCTGAAAGATTGAGATGCAGTTAAATCATACACTGCCGGTGTCATCTCTTGATCTCAATCTCATTTGTTGCTTAAAACGTACTCCTTATGTTCGTAAAGGAATGTTCGTTGCAAAAAAAGTCTTTCAACGATTTCCTCTTTTAAATAGGTGATATTGGAAATTTCAAACGTATATTCTTCAGATATTGTTGAACATCGAGCTGGTTAAAAGAGAGTAGATTTTACTGTTTGACTCCAAACTTAACTCCCTTGTTAAAATGTCTTATCACAACGAAGTATTCTTACAGATTTCCATCAGTGGGAATGCTGGTCTGTTATCAATATACTCCATTTTCCAGAATAATTTGTTTGGTTTGCAGCGCAAGTTGAGTTTTTCTGTCTCAGTGCTGAACGCGTATCCATCAGCTGCAGGGCCAGGTTGTTGAAAAGGCGGTCAGCGATGATTCAGGATAAAAAATTTAACTTGTCCTTAGTTTCTTTTGAAATAAAGTATTCAGTATGTAAGGGCTTATGTTGCAATGGGTTTTACCTTAACGTGACACAAAACTGACGGAAAAAATGTTTCCAATTAACACTATGTGCAAAGCTACAAAACTAAGTTAAATATCGTTGGCTAACTGTAGATTAGCTTAGTTGTACTTTGATCGACCCAGCCGGGGTTAATAAACTTTTTTGCTTGAACGAGAGTTATCCCTTAGAAATCTCATTTTACTTGAAAAAAAAATTCATCTTCCTAAATGCTCTAAGACGTAAAAGCCCAATCAGCACAATTTCTTTATCTGATATACTGATACGATCATCTGCATGCTTACTTGTAGTTTGTTTCAAGTCCAAGATGTCAAGCTATCCTCGACGATGTTATCTTTTACAAGAGGCGGGATTGGCAGGACAAGAGCATTGCATGGAACTTTCTCTGGTGCTTTTTGCACATTTTCATCTTGTTGGGGACCCCTATTTACGTTTTCACTCGATCAATCCAGAAGATTTCGTGCAGTAGGTGTTTTGACGGATTCAACGCAAGGGTAGAGGTATATTATGAGCTTCCCTACCATAAGTTTATCAACTACACCATTTGCTACGTTGCATTCCTGTCCTTACTATTCGCCTCATCTTTCGGCTTTGAACATGAGTACAGAACAAGTACAACAGGGGTTTCAAAAGTTGGTAAGTTGTGTTGATTGATTCTTTTGTGCCCACTTCACCACTTTTGGTGTACTTAGCTAAGAGTAACGGCTGATTCTGCTGATGCTTTAAAGCTCAAATTAGCGCTCGGAATATTTCTCGAAATCGTAATGCACAATTTTGATTTGGCGGTGGAGGTAGCGCGCTTACATCCAATCATTCTTCGAGCTATAACAGTTGTTGCCCTTATCAACAGTTACCTTAAACTGGAAGATTCTGATTAGTAAACTTGTGCAACATTAGAGGACTTCATACAACTTCTCGTCAGCATAAAGCATGTATCAAAGATTGAATTGTTCAACAAATAATGTAACAGCCTTTCCAATTCGCTTTGACATCGTCATCTGTTTTCCTCTCGCAGGCAGACATTGGTTTTCTGGAAAACAAGTGAAATAAACGGTAAACTGAACTGTAGTTCTGATTTTTCCTTAGATTGGGCCGTCCTTGTTTTTTTGGTCGGCCTTCTCCTGCAAGAATGTGGGGAAGCTATTACACAAGGAATCTGGATCTATTTCTCAAAATGGTGGAATGTCGTGGACGCAATAACAATCTTTACATTCGTGGTGGCTTATACGACATGGCTCTCTGCATGGCTAAGCGTTCATGAGGAATGGAAACCGAGGAAGAATGAGTTCATTGTGGCAGATGTCTTGTACGCCAGCGCCGCAGTGTTAGCGTTCTTTCATCTGGCTCACGCCTTTCAAATCAGTTCCACTCTTGGCCCCTTGCAGTTGTCATTGTACAGAATGCTGAAAGATGTGGCCAAGTTTCTTCTCATCTTTCTGTTGCTTTTCATTGCATTTGGAACCGGCATCGTAAAAGTTTATTCTTACTATGTTGTCGCTCAAGTGAAACTTCGAGAAGTGAACGAAAGTCAATTCCAGGAGTACCATCCATATGCTCAGTAGGTGGATATTACCATGATATTCATGTAGGGGAGTAAACGCCCACAGGCAAACTGACAATTTTACTTCCATAATTTTATGAATTAATACTGTTAAAAGAAATGTAAGGAGCTTTACTTGAGTTGTTGAGTGGATAGATGAAAAAAGACTCACGCCCATGTAATCGCACAGATAGAAAAGCATTAGACGCTAAGTAAACTTGACATAAGAAAGTGAGAAAATATCTCATTTTTTCCATCATTCACAACTTTTCAGGCACGAGACAACTTTTATTGGCTTATTCTGGTTTCTGGTTGGCTTCGTGGAAGAAGACAAAATACATGTTGATGACCATACCTTTTACCTTACACAACTCTTTGGTCGCTTGGGTTTCATTATCTACCTGATTTGTACCACTATTGTTGCTTTAAACATGCTGATCGCCATGATGAATAACTCCTTTGACAGAGTCATGGTAGGTGTCAAATTTTCAAGTTTGTGACAGATTTTGACTTGATGTAATGACTCAACGTATGCTCTTTGTTAGCTGGCTTTTCAAAGCAAATTTTCTATCTTGGTCAGTGATGTGAATCACGTCGATCACCACACTATGATGGGTCTGCGCCATAACTCGTGTGGATTCGAGTAATCAGAGCCCACCTTCGCAGAAATCACCAAATTCCACTCAGATAACTTAGTTTACCTACTTAATTTGATCTCGGATAATTAAGCTCAAACTTTTATTTACCAAACTTAGTGGAAATTTATGTGAGAGCTAAAACATGCTATAGATTTTAATTTAGAACCTGAAATTTTGCCTCCAGAGTGATGAAGACAAAGAGTGGAAGTTTTCAAGGACTCAAATGTGGCTAGAGTATATCGACAAAGGAAATGCAATACCTGCACCTTTAAACATCATTTACTATGTCGTTTACGTCTTGATATTCGTACCATGCCGAATTATAGAAATCGTTTGCTGGATTGCACAGGTATGCTGTGGATGCAAATGTAAGGTAAGTGTAAGCAGTAGCCCATTACCCGGAGCTTCCATCCTCCATACTGACCCTCTTAGCCAACCCTGTCTCGTATCTTTCTATTTTTTTCAGAAGCACCTCCCACGGCGGTTTTCGCGGGTGTTTTTATAATAGCCAATCATAAGAGAACTGTCGTCTCTATTGCGTTACATCTCTATTGTGTCACTCGCAGGCCGCTCGAAATTATTTTAATAATGGCGGAAAGTGCGGAAATATTAAAGAACCACCGCAAATATCTCAGTTCTAAAAATAAAAAGATACGGGACAGGGTTGACTCAAGGGTACGACTGAGATGGAAGCTCCGGGTAGTGGGCTCCTGGTGTAAGCGATTGTCGTTTTTTTGGAATAATTGCAAAATCCTTTTAGTACGGTCCAGGTAGTACCTGCATTATGATTCTGAGGAAAAGGGTTGGGAGATATGAATTCCGTTTGCTTTATCTCACCCGCTGGGATGAAACACCTTTTGAAATGAGCTGATCTCGTCTTCTTCCCTCTTCCCTTTTTATGGCTTCAACATTACATAGACACATTTTAGTTCTGAGAACCTGAACGAGCCTAAACCGGAAGTTATACGCACTAAGTCATCCACATAAAGATAAAAAACAGTTTGGGATCTCTTTCGATTGGTTTCCACCAACTGGACTAAGGCTCCGACGAAGGGCTAACGCTCGAAACATCAGCTTTTGTAATCGTTGCGGTGGCCAATTTACCATTTCAACCTTGTTGATATATCCAAATTAGAAGGCTTGACATTAAACTGCTTTTATGTATTCATAGCCTTTAGCACGTAAACCTGTCCACTTCCTTTAGAAATTACCCCGTAACCTCATCCGCACGTTGTGCTGCTTTACTTGTCGGCTTTTTTGGACCACAACCTGATTCAGAAGAGAAGTTTGCAACTGTTCTTGTTTCAAGTATGCAATGAGATGTAATTTCAAAGTTTTAGAAAAAATAATGTTTCATCATCATGACAGAATTACGGACTGTCGGAGCTTTCACCCTAAAGTAGCAATCGTTTCCCGTCTGATACTGGTTAATTAAGCCTGACGATCAGAAAATCTTACGCTCGGGCCTTTAATAGAAAGCGGTTTGAAAAACTTTAAGATACAATCCCCATAGAATCGGAAAAACTTCTTAACAATACAAATTACCAGCAGATATACCAGAAAGTGGGTTCACTGGGTTCGAAATATAATTTTTTTTATTGTCGTTGTGGACACCGAAAAAATTCTCAGCATCCATAAGAATACATGTTTTCATAACCCGATGATCGAGGCGTTCCGGAACTCTTTAAATGAGATAACATGTGAAAGTATGCTATGAAATTTGTTTGCAAAGCCCCGACGTCCATTTTTCATCCAGAATCAGATCGCGACAAGCTTTAAAAGTCTTGTTTTAATCTTCACTTCTGCAACGTCAGTCGACCAAGCAATATCCCAAACGAGCTCTCAGTGTTAGAGAATTTAATAACAGACTAACATTGATGAGTTCTCTTCTGATGATAATTGACGTGTTCTACTCAAGAGGTTTGGCGTTTCTTCATTGAAATGAAAACAAATGGTATTCATTGCCCTTTTTAACTTTGTACAGCGGAAAGAGACTGGGGTGTTCACAACTTCTGTCACTCATTGCGGAAGTCTGTCTCACCCGATATTCTATTTGTAAATGTGAGAGAATGCTAGTGCTGCTTGATCTTAGTAAAGCTATTGCACTCGAAATTATTTTTACAGGTGTCCGAGCCCGAGGTGTCCGAGCCCGAGGTGTCCGAGCCCGAGGTGTCCAAGCCCGAGGTGTCCGAGCCCGAGGTGTCCGAGCCCGAGGACACAGGAAATGTATGTATTCAATTTTTCATATCACATCATGACTACTTTCTCCTGCAATTATTTCCTCTTAACTCTGAAGGACAAAACTGTTGATGTGGCTAAAATTACGAATGGGTTTCACACTCACTCCGTACAATGATGACCGGCATCAAATGTATCCAAATAGGTGCAATTTAAAGGATATTATACGTTGTAGAAGTAAATGTTTATCGCTTAATAAATTCATCGAGAAGTTTTCTATTTTCTTGTTTTGTAGACTTTCACATATGACTTCTCCTGTATTTGCCATGGATGTTCTTGTTTTTGCAAGCCGCTTTTTGCAAGCCGCTTTTTACACGCTCCTGGTGTAAAAGATTGTCATTTTTTTGGAATAATTGCAAAATCCTTTTAGTACGGTCCAGGTAGTACCTGCATTATGATTCTGAGGAAAAGGGTTGGGAGATATCAATTCCGTTTGCTTTATCTCACCCGCTGGGATGAAACACCTTTTGAAATGAGCTGATCTCGTCTTCTTCCCTCTTCCCTTTTTATGGTTTCAACATTACATCAACACATTTTAGTTCTGAGAACCTGAACGAGCCTAAACCGGAAGTTATACGCACTAAGTCATCCACATAAAGATAAAAAACAGTTTGGGATCTCTTTCGATTGGTTTCCACCAACTGGACTAAGGCTCCGACGAAGGGCTAACGCTCGAAACGTGAGCTTTTGTAATCGTTGCGGTGGCCAATTTACCATTTCAACCTTGTTGATATATCCAAATTAGAAGGCTTGACATTAAACTGCTTTCATGTATTCATAGCCTTAGTACGTAAACCTGTTCACTTCCTTTAGAAATTACCCCGTAACCTCATCCGCACGTTGTGCTACTTTACTTGTCGGCTTTTTTGGACCACACCCAGATTCAGAAGAGAAGTTTGCAACTGTTCTTGTTTCAAGTATGCAATGAGATGTAATTTCAAAGTTTTAGAAAAAATAATGTTTCATCATGATGACAGAATTACGGACTGTCGGAGCTTTAACCCTAAAGTAGCAATCGTTTCCCGTCTGATACTGGTTAATTAAGCCTGACGATCAGAAAATCAGAAAATCTTACGCTCGGGCTTTTAATAGAAAGCGGTTTGAAGAACTTTAAGATACAATCCTCATAGAATCGGAAAAACTTCTTAACAATACACATTACCAGCAGATATACCAGAAAGTGGGTTCACTAGGTTTTAAATATAATTTTTTTTATTGTCGTTGTGGACACCGAAAAAATTCTCAGCATCTATAAGAATACATATTTTCATAACCCGATGATCGAGCCGTTCCGGAACTCTTTAAATGAAATAACATGTGAAAGTATGCTATGAAATTTGTTTGCAAAGCCCCGACGTCCATTTTTCATCCAGAATCAGATCGCGACAAGCTTTAAAAATCTTGTTTTAATCTTCACTTCTGCAACGTCAGTCGACCAAGCAATATCCCAAACGAGCTCTCAGTGTTAGAGAATGTAATAACAGACTAACATTAATGAGTTCTCTTCTGATGATAATTGTCGTGTTCTACTCAAGATGTTTGGCGTTTCTTCATTGAAATGAAAACAAATGGTATTCATTGCCCTTTTTAACTTTGTACAGCGGAAAGAGACTGGGGTGTTCACAACTTCTGTCACTCATTGCGGAAGTCTGTCTCACCCGCTATTCTATTTGTAAATGTGTGAGAATGCTAGTGCTGCTTGATCTTAGTAAAGCTATTGCACTCGAAATTATTTTTACAGAATTCAGGCCGCATTACTAGATGCATCTGCTCTTGGTGCTGTTGCCGATGCGAGTCCGAGGTGTCTGGGCCCACAAGACATGTATGTATTCAATTTTTCATATCACATCATGACTACTTTCTCCTGCAATTATTTCCTCTTAACTCTGAAGGACAAAACTGTTGATGTGGCTGAAATTACGAATGGGTTTCACACTCACTCCGTACAATGATGACCGGCATCAAATGTATCCAAATAGGTGCAATTTAAAGGATATTATACGTTGTAGAAGTATATGTTTATCGCTTAATAAATTCATCGAGAAGTTTTCTATTTTCTTGTTTTGTAGAATTTCACATATGACTTCTCCTGTATTTGCCATGGATGTTCTTGTTTTTGCAAGCCGATCCCGGTGGAAGCAAACGTTGTTAATGAGGTTTGTAATGTAGTTGCTGACCTATTATTATGTTGGCTGAGACAATCTTGAGCTGAGAAACTTTCGGTTGTGGTGTGGATGTCTACGAGGTCCGTGACCCATCTCCCTATATTACTTTCCGAAAGTAAGGAGGTCTTATTCGGCCACTGACCGAATTGACACTTGAAACCTTGGCTTAGTCTTCACTTATCTCTCGAGACTTGAGCATGATCTCCGAATGAGCCATGTTTGTCCTTATTTAAAACATCACGAGTACAGTTTGTAATGTGACTGTTTTGCCTTTCAGGAACGCTTACAAGCGATTAGATCATCTGTTTCCAGGTATCTTAACAATCGCTACCCAGACGAGGGTACTGAACTCAAAACAAGCACCTTAGCAAGTTCACCAGAAACAGACGCAGGTGAAGGCGTCCGGGAATGAAACTTCCAGTGATTATAAGAACATTTCAGCCAAAGTAGTCTGAAACAAAGGTCGGAAACATTACGTTCAATGTTTTTTCACTCTGGAATTACAGTTCGCTTATTATTGTACATGAGTTACTAAGTATAACCATGTCGGAGGAACCTGGAATGTATATATCTTTGCTGTATTTTAGATAAGGGAAACCTTTATTACACTGAAAGAACGAGAGGCGTGGAAAGGGACCCTATCGTTATGATAATGATTTTACTTACTTTTTGTGACTGGGAATCACACGAGAAACAAACCATTTCCTTGCAATGCATGCGTTATCAGCTACAGTGCCTGGCGGCAAATTTTAGTTGTCTTCACCAATCCCCAACGAGAGCAGGACACGTATGAGCAAATGATTTAGCCTTTAAGTTTCATTTGCTCATTTGGTAAAGCAGGCATAAAATCATTTAGGTGAACCGCAGTATTCATTTATCAAAAGTGTTTCAGTGGTTTTCTTGGCGGTCATCAATATGCAACAGAGTCTCTTTTAACTTCTTTTAATTTCCGGAATACAAAAACTACTCTAGATCTGACGTAAAGTTCTTCCCCTGAAAGCATACTAAATAATTTTGAGGAAGATGACTGTACTTTGACTATCGTCCGTACAAGATTTTTAGGATAGGAGGAGTTGCTCCGAAGACACAAGATGTTCAAACAAAAGAGAAAAAAATCAGACGACAAGCTCGCTGATAAACTGCTTTCGGCTCTAGAGAAAGAAAAATGGGGTTAGTGTTCTAAACTAAGCAGTTCAATTCAAGTTTTTACACGTCTTTAAAGTAAAAATGTTTAGACAGTTTTTATTTACCATTAATAAAAGCACCTTTAACTATTTTTTTACTTAATGTGTGTTCAATCAATTATGCGTTTATTTTTAGATACTTTAGTCTATGCTCCTGAAAAGCTCCGGGGAGGTGACAATAAAGTATGCTAGTATTTCACTGAACTCTCTCTTTCCCGTAAAACTAAAATAAAACAAAGGGATTTTAACATAGATGATAACGCGACTTCAACCTCCGTTGAGGAAACTACGGGCAGTCCTTCATTTTCGGCGAGGTCCGTGGGGCGATTCGAAAAAAAACATCAGGGAAACAAATAATTGACGCGAGTGTCGCACGCTGAGCTTCTGGAGTGACACACTCGAATAGAAGGGACTACAGACTAAGCCCAAGAGTTTGACTTCTGTTCACTGAACGCAAAAATATGATTGGCTATCGCCCAGAAATCTAGAGATTAATCAAGAAATCGGAACTCAAGAGATTAATCATAGCTGATGACCTACGAGAATGTTAAGTGCGGTTCCTGATCGTATGATGGCGGTCTGCGGCCTTTCCCTACATTTTGGCAGTTCGGAAAGCCGCTAAAATCTCAAACAAAAGGTTATTTTTCAAATTGGCACTCTTAATGCCCATCAACGAACGCTTTTCATTGTAGTAATTTATTCTTGTTTTCTCGTCATCGTGTTCCCACCAATCGCGTGGCTCCACTTTCTGTATAAAAAAAACACACACACAACTCACAACTCCTCCATTCGCTCTGACGAAGGGCTAACGCTCGAAACGTCAGCTTTTAAAAATATTTACGTTGGCCAATTTACATTATCAACTTGGTTAATAAAACCCTAAATACCTTGTTACTCCCACCTATGCAGCCGGCACCACAGTTTCTTTAGAAACTTACCCACTTTATTCCTTCCTCACTAACTTGAAGCCACTGATTCTATGATTTCCAATTTATATTTTCTTATGTGTATCTTGCTATTTCTCCGAAAACTATGTTTGAAGTTGACGGCTTTTCGCTTTGCAAAGTTATGTGCTGTGATATTGTTTGCTCTTGGGAAGTCCGACTCCGGTATCATAGCCTTACAGTATCGGAGAAACTGTAACAGATTTGACTTAGAATTATTAATTCCCGACTTAATATAAGAAGCAATGAGCAAAAGAAGGCATTTTGGCAGTACTGGGAGTACCCCAGGTAAAAGAGCCCCGAAAAAAAGCTCAAACGAAGCAGCGGAAGCAACGACGATAAAAGTCCAGCTCGGAGGAGTTTGATTTCCGGTGCGAGCACTTCTTTCAGTAAAATCATGCGACCCGAAGAATGGACAAGAGACGAAAAGTCAGCATTGGTTGAATATGGGGCCATCTATCATGAGGGAGGATCACGCACCAATGGCCACCAACTTTTCATAATCAAGGTTTCTGGGAGCCGATTGTAAATGCTACAGCCGGTTTTTCTTATTTTCACACCTGCTCTCCTTTCCCCTCTCTTTCCGATGCTATACCTTTTTTGCTAAAAGTTCCCCTCGTTTTCGAAGATTAAATTTTAAGAGAAATCCGATTATTAAGTGAATATATTAATATTGCGAAGAATCGAAGCACAGCATCTGAGCTACTCGCAAATTGAAACACTTCGGCTGTTTTCAGGTAAGCAGCCTCCAGTTTTAAAATATTGGACCAAAATCTAGACTAAACTAAGAAGTAAGTGATACCTTCGGCCTTCTAGTCTCCCTAATCTATAATTTACTCATGCTTATTAACCCCAAATTGCACTCAAAATCATGTTATTACATACCTAATAATATACATGTTTCTCAGTTCTGATTGGTTAAGATGAATGCAGTTTTCAGTTAATTCAGTGCAGAAGAGAGTTAATTCAGTGCAGAAGAGGGTTAGCTCAGTGCAAAGAAAGAAACAAACCAGACATTCTGATTGGTCAGAATGATTGGTCAACGTCAAAGTCAATGTCAAGGTCAATCTCAATTGCAGGGTTTGAATAAATTATTTTGCACGTGATGCGCACACTCTTCTTCTGCGTAGTTATGAGTAGCTACCTCGTATTTTTTTCATTAAGAGATAATCACATGATTTTCTCGTGCAATTTGGAATAAATAAGCTTTTGTAAATTTTTTCAGACCACAAATTGCACTCGCCTTACGGGCTCATGCAATTTTGTTAGTCTTTGAAAAAATTTACTCGTGTTTATTTATTCCAAATTGCACTCGAAATCATGTGATTACCTATACAAACTGCACTCCACTCACTTCAATGAACATTATATACTAATGTAGCGAGAAAAATACAGCCTGTAGCTTGATAAATTGAACACTCGCTTCCCGAAGAGAAAAATTAAAACAATAGGGGTGGTTGCAATAGATGATATAACCACTGCATGCCGTCCAATGGAAGAATAATAAAGGGCGTCTGTTAGTTACTCATTAACTCTGCCCTGATCATGTGCGCTCGTCCCTAATGTCACTTGTCGTTAACCTTGGACCACACGCAGCCCACCATTAGGCGGCTTTGCTTGTTTTGGTAAACAATAAGATAGTTTTGTTTATGTATGTATAATTTGGATTATCAGGAACGCGAATTCAACTTCCGCTGAGCGGTTTCTTGTGTAAAGTCTATTGTTTGTGCTGTCATTATGATCGAAAACGTGAAGAGGCGCCCGCCATTTTTCGATAAATAATGCTGGCAAAGTGACTTTCAATGCGGAAAAATGATCGCGTGTCAAAAACTACGGCGCTTTTTATGATTCACGTCACCCAAGTATCTGCTGGTAAATACGTGATCGACTGCATGCATGCACATTCTTCCTTTGGACGATTGAAAACACGGGCCAAATTTATCAAATCCTGTCGATGAAAACGCAAGATTCAAGCCATCGGGACCTTATTACAACATGAAATGAAATTTACGATCACTTCAAACCGTTGCAGCCGCCAATCACGGTAAGGGAAGGGATCGACATATATTCTTGAAAATGGAATAAGGTATACACTCTCCTTCTTTTCATAAGAACGTCTTATTTTGGTACCGAGGCTAAACTTTTATCCGCGATTGAGCCTGAAAACGTTCTCAACACGGTCTTAAAGTTGTGCGGTAATTAATCAATTCGGACGTGACCAGACTAAGCTTGACTACAAACCGAGTTGTTCCGCAAAGTATCGTGCAATAACCACAAAGTTAATTTTTAAAAATTTCTCCAAGTATTTGGGTTCATTGTCCTGTTAGACCACAGTTTTACATTTCTTTTACCTTAGTTTATACTTCTCATCAAGATTAAAAAAAAGAGCCGCTCCTAACTGACTCTCAGCCTACTGAGTATGTTCTTACTTTGTTCTTAAAATTTTGGTTCATCTCAACATGAACGCTCTTGAAAAAAAAGGTTCTGATAAAAAGAAAAGTGTATAAGCTTGGTACGTCGCTACAACAGATACGTTTGTTTTGTATTTTTTTTTTTTAACGTTCAATTTGTACATGTTCATCATACGATTGTGGGAGGAGTTGAAGTTTGAAGGATCAAAGCAAAGTTGAGGACAATGTAATGATCTTTGCACTTCTTATTGCATCCGAAACGAACCTCACGGTCTGACTTTTTGTAAACCTTTTCTCTGAGATAGTAATTTTCGATTGGGTCAACGCTCCTACGAACGAGACGCTCGAGAAGCTTTCCTGTGTGATGCACGGGTTTCAATGTAATGTAGCGGGCAGACGTACAATAGATGAGTAATTTTTACAACCGACCAAATGACTGCGTGGAACATGGCATAAAGTATAATTTACACAATCGACGGAATACATAAATCTGACGGTGATTATCTCAACCGCATAGAAGAGTGCGTTAAAAAAAAAAAAGACCATCCCTCTATATTCGAGCACACGACATGTTTGGAATAAATAATCAGAATTATTTTATTATTATTTTCCATATTACCAAATTAGTACTTGGCAAAAGGTTCAACGGATAATCATAAAGCACCAATAGTATCGTACAGTTTAACCTTCACCTTGCGTCTAACTAAATGAACGTGACCGGATGACAAGGGTCAGTATTTAATTATGGGAATTTTTAAACTATTCCTGTAAAGCTATCATCCTGAAATTTTACAAGTACCTACACTTTTCAATGCCAATAAATCCTCTATTGCATGTTATTATTGTCCAGCTTTCTGTATTTGAGACACCTGAAAAATTCTCCAATTTTGAAGAGTAATTCTTCCGTTGAGGTAAGTTTAATGTCTTCTCAGTATCACGGAGAACAGAATTAGTAGACCAGTCGATGCTCGGAAGTAAGTGGTAATGGACAACAACCGAGCGTTTAATTAACTTCTGCTCCTGCCTCTCGCCCTTACATAGATCTCGCTTTCCGCCCTCTCCAGCCCCCTGTTCTCCCAGACTCCCGCACCCCTGTCCCCCTCCGCAATATGCAATGGTTCAGATTAAACAGAAACGGTGTACTCGTGTAGCGTTGAGTGAAATAGATCCTTCAAAAGTCGAATGAAACAGCATAAACACAAACGATCTGGCGGTGCGTAAAATAGATCATTCAAACGTCGAATGCTTCAGCGTAAACACAAACTGTGTGGCGCTGCGTCAAATGGCTTTGCAGAGATCCAAACGCGTTAACTAAACATTGAATTGCTTAGAATTACATGAAAAATAACAACGTTGGGGCTGACGGCGTATTGAATGGTTGAGTTTGTTAGCCTATGGCTTGATGCGAAACGATTTTGCGTGACGTGAAGGTGTTAAACAAAACATATCTCACCCTCCCTCAGCTAGTTAGTTCAAAATTGAGCTTTCGTCTTCAGCCCTCCCTCCCCCCTCCTCGCCCGCCCTCATTCAAAAATTTGCTACGCGGGCTCTAATGCAACCGATGCCAAATTGCGTATGATGAAGAGTTTTTGGAAGACACTGAGAGACAAACAATGGATAAAACTGAAGAAAATCCCGGGGGTGTTAGGCAAGTAAAACCAAACCTTTTTTAGTTTCACAGTCTAATAGCTATCCGGTAGTGATATGTGAACTCTACGTCGAGAAACTGCGCTAATTTAGTTTCGTTTACATATTTATTGTTTGGATAATCATGAACGCGAATTCAACTTCCGCTGTGTAAAGTCTATTGTTTATGCTGTCATTGTGATCGAAAGCGTGAAGAGGCTCCTACTGGCAAAGTGACTTTCAATGCGGAAAAATGATCGCTGGTCAAAAACTACGGCGCTTAATTTTGATAAATTTATGTCACCCAAGTAGCTGCTGGTAAATACGTCATCATCTGCATGCGCATTCTTCCTTTCGACGATTAAAAACACGGGCCAATTTAACAAATCCCGTCAGTGAAAACGTAAGATTCAAGCCATCGGGACCTTATTACAACGAGAAACGAAATTTACGATCACTACAAACCGTCGCAGCCGCCAATTGTAAGTAAAGGGATCGATGCACGGGTAGGCATTTATAGATTATGCTAGCATAATTTTTGGCATAATTCGAGCAAACTGGCATAATTTCTGCCAAGTAGCAATGTTAGAATAATTTGCGCATTTTGATAATTATCAGATCATTTTTGATGCCATTATTTGATAATTTTTTGTCTCTAGTCCCAAGCACTTGGTGACCTTAATCGATATTTAAAGTTTAGTTAAACTGGTAGCATTTGTAGTTCACTGTGAAGCACTGACCCGGGTCTAACCTGAACCACATGTTTATTTGAAATTCATTGTGGATTTGTTGCCTTTCTTTCCTGTAGACGAACGGCTTCTAGTTAAAAAAATATATATTTTGGACTTATTTGCTTTTTTTCAAAGAGTATAATTTAAAAAAACGGTGGCATAATTTGGAAAAAAGAGCATAATGTTAGCATAATTTGGCCAAAAAAAAAGCAATGCTACTAGCATAATATGCCACTTTTACTAGCATCATCTATAAATGCCTATGCACGGGTTTCAATGTGGTGCAGAGGGCAGGTAGTCCGTACAATAGATAGAGTAATTTGTACAACCAACCAAATGACTACGCGCAACACGGCACAAAGTATAATTTACACAATCGACGAAATGCGTAAATCTGACGGTGATTATCTCAACCACACAGAAGAGTGCGTTTAAAAAAAAAAAAGACCATCCCTCTAAATACTGATGGATATTCGAGCACACAACATGTTTGGAATAAATAATCAGAATTATTTTAATTTTCCATATTATCAAATTGGTATTTAGCAAAAGGTTTACGGATAATAATACAGCACCAATACTATCGTATAGTTTGACCTTCACCTTCCGTCTGACTAAATGTACGTGACCGGATGACAAGGCTCACTATTTAATTATGGAAAATTTTCAAATTATTCATATAAAGCTGTCATCCTGAATTTAACAAGCACGTACACCTTTCAAGGCCAATAGATCATCAATTGCATGTTATTATTATCCAGCTTTCTTTGTTTGAGACACCTGAAAAATCCTTTAATTTTGAAGAGTAATTCTTCCTTTGAGGGAAGTTTAAAGTCTTCACATGAAGCGTGAGGAGAAGACATGAGAAAAAAGTTGTAATAAGTCTTTAGATGTTTTACAGGCGAAAAGGGAACCCTCCACTGAATGAAGTAGGCTAAGCGTTTGAACCGAGATTGTATCTCTGATGATTTCTACGTACCTTAGAATTTTTCGTAATCATGGCTTCTTGATAAGCGAATTGTGATTGATTGGTTGTTTATAAAAGCAATGGATTCTCATGATTACTCCTATTCGAAGTGGTAGAACAACCTTGAAGCTGCTCTTTAATAATGTAACTGAACCCCCTCTGTGATAACAAACGACACATTGTTTTAATAGGCGAATTTGCATCAGCTTCTTTGAAAAGCTCTTTTGAAGCTGTTCTTTTATAAAGTAATGGAACCTCCTCTATGATAGGAAACGATACATTGATTTAACAAGCGATTTGCATCAATGCCTTTAAAAGCTCTTATGAAGCTGCTCTTTCACAATGTATAATGAAACCTCCCACCTCTCTGATAGGAAATGATACATTGTTTCAATATAAGCTAATCTGCGTCAGCGCCTTTATAGAGCTCTTCATGATCAGGGTTAATAGCCCAAAAAAATTTTTTTTAACGGAAGGCTAAAACATTATGTTTCGGAGTTGATTCGGCAAATATACAGACAAATTTGAAGCAACACAATGAAGTATGATATCGGTAAATAATGTTCTAACAAACTACAGACAGTCAAGGTGCCTGTGAATTAGAGTCCATAGTCTAATGGGTGGCGGTCTAAATATTCAGGGATCGCTGATCCGTCCGAGATGTCGACAACTCATTAGAACCGTACGCCCTAAAAACCGTTCTCTTGCGCTCATAAAACAAAGCTTGAGCTTTTTTCCCCTCCTTCCTCGATTAGCTACGATGCTATTTTCCCCTCCTTCCTCGATTAGCTAGAATGCAGTTTTTCCCTGACTTCATTTAAGTGAATTTAACTTGAATTGAAGCGATAACTTCCAGGCTGCGGTGGCGTAGTTAATACATTACTTAGAGGATAATTATCTTTTGACGGATAACAGAAAAAGGCTAAACCGCAGATTTTGAAATGGCACGCGAGACCTGCTGATCGTTAACTATTTACACTCAGAACAATTTTTACGTGTGGATAACTAACAAAGTTTATATTTCACTCTGCTTTTTATATAGGGACCAAGTTTGGTATGCTGGTTGATGACAAGTATAATCAGTGTCTCTCCACCATAGCATGAACACAGTTAACGCATTCGGAAAATGTATGTATGTGTTTTTGCCAGTGGTCAGGCGGATGAATCCGTGGCACACATTTCATTTGCAAAAACTATTTATGTTCAGGGTCTCATACGTTAACGAAGGCGTAGATTATTATGAAACTCTGTATTCATTCACATGCTTCTTTACTGAGATTTCTTTGTTGAAATGAAAACATTGTTAATGATGCTGATCTATAGAGGATCGAGAAGCGGATGTAAATTTTATTTTCACGTGACGCTGAAGAACAATATCTCTTCACTTCGAAAGAAACCATCACGAATCTCTCTGGTCACAACCTCACCCCAGATCAATCGGAAGCACTCAAGTTTGGTCTAACGCACTCGATTTATCCTCCTACCATTAGCAAGACTGATATTTTTGCTTGCTTCGAACTGATCACAGGCAGCCCAAGCTCACTACTAGAAAAGCGGACGTGACTCTTACCGTGTTGCGCAACGTTTTATATTTATAAAGGTTTGTATGGGATGTTATCGGTTTGCCTTAAAAGAGAGGAAAAAATGTCTTGTTTTGAAATAAAATGGACTTACTTTATTGCCTCTTTGTTTTGTTTGTTGATTCCTAGCGTCTCAGACCATTTTGAAGCGTTTTCGGCGAGTTAGCGCTATGTTGGTGTTCAACTGCTAAAAGAAAAAATGTCTTGTTTTGAAATAAAATGGGCTTACCTTATTGCCTTGTTGTTTTCCTTGTCGATTCCTTGCGTCTCAGACCATTTTGAAGCGTTTCCGGCGAGTTAGCGCTATGTTGGTGTTCAACAGCACACCAACATAGCGCTAACTCGCCGAAAACGCTTCAAAATGGTCTGAGACGCAAGGAATCGACAAAGAAAACAACAAGGCAATAAGGTAAGCCCATTTTATTTCAAAACAAGACATTTTTTTCTCTCTTTTAAGGCAAACCGATAACATCCCTTACAAACCTTTATAAATATAAAACGTTGCGCAACACGGTAAGAGTCACGTCCACTTTTCTAGTAGTGAGCTTGGGCTGCCTGTGAACTGATAAGCCACATGATGAAAAGACATCTTATTGACACCTCCAACACCAGCGAAATAGTTGCTGATCTTTCTCATCTTGCCCATTGCTACATATCCTCGTATAGACCTACCACTGCAGATCTGAAAAAACACAGTATTTTAAGGAATCTCCGAAAGAACAGGGACATAGTCATTTTGAAACCCGACAAAGGGAACGGTATCGTAATCCTTGATAGAACTACATATGACAATGGTTTATTTAGTATAATTAACAAATATCTCAAGAGTTCCGGCCCTGTGCTCACTCGTAAGAAATTGTTACCATGAGAACACAACATTCATATCTTCGAGCTAACGATTAATTTTCCTTTTTTTTTTTTTTTTTTCATTCCAAACAACGAACAAACTAAGTTCATTCAGTAAACTTTCCAAAGGCGGGAATCGCGACATCGTTGCTCAATACTAAAATACGCCACACATTGCCGGAATGTAGTGGTCGTATTGATTCTGCGAGCATTTAGCTTCATTAGGAAACAAGACTGATTTGTTTATTTCGAGAACCGTGACAGAAAGCAAACTATGTTTGTAGTACAATAATATGTTTCTTTCTTTTGAATTTCTTCTACCGCTATTGCGACCCAATAACCAACATTGTCTAAATACTCTGTAAAATTCTCTCATAACATTTCTTTGACTTGCGCGGGATCAAATCGGGCAAACTTTAACAGGAAAGATGAGTTTATCTTGCCCAAAGCTAGTCAAAGAACTGCAGGATTCACTTCATATTGCCGACGGGCACTGTCTGCGATGTTATAAAACATGATATCGTTAGGGGTCAGGCTGGTTCAGAGGAAATGAAACGAGTTACTGAATGACCCGGATCAATCGTGATAAGGAGGGAGTGTTTGAGATTCGTTCTGGTCGCCTAAAAGTGGATAAATACATAAAGGTAATACCAAATGCATCTTGGTTTGGAACCTTGAGAAAATTCGACGCTCCATTCTTGTCGTTTAGATAAAGAAGTGCTCTCTACATGACCTCAGAGCACAAATAAATAATCGAGGATTGTCTTGAGTTCATAACTAACGTTACATGATTTTGATTTAACTGAAGATGAGCCTGACCTTTCAAAATACTTATCTGAAGATTATAGGTTTGACTTCATTTAGAACTCTGTGCATTATGCTCATGCCTATGACAAAAAGAATTATTATAATGAAGAAAATGATAATCAGCCGTTGTATTCTCCATGGCGTATACCCAGAGTTGGCCGATTTAGTTGCCTTACTGCATACATTTCCTGTTTTTTTTTTTTCGTTCTTTGTTTCCGCCTCATATTCCCTTTCCCATTAGACATCAATGTGGCAATAAAACTTCCTATATCTTTTCACAGTCTCTTCGATCTGCACAAGCTTAAATATGGCGCAGGGGGTTTCTACAGGAGATGTTCCTTTGGTGACGTTGAACTGTTGCGTAGACCTGACAGAATTATTGCGGAACATCAAGGAGGACGAAAAGGCAACCAGTGCAGAGGATCAGTTGGCTGAGAAGCTCCTCGGAGCCTTGGAAGAAAAGAACGCTTTAGAAGTGTGGAAACTGGTTGAAAAGGATCATTCTATTATTCCCAAGATATGTTCATTCCAAGACATCGCCAACCTGGAGAAGAACAGCCCCGAAAATTCTAAATCATTTAGAGTTTTTTGCAGGTCCGGCCGAAAATCGTGCAGTGTGGTCAGGTCAGATGCAGAGGATGATCGGAAAAACATCGCAAGGAAACGAAGATGGATAAAAATACTCTCTAACCCGCTGTTCATTGGTGTGGAATGGCTTTGGAGGAGCTGCCACACGGACAAGAATGAAGATGTTGAAGATGTCATTGAAAATGCTCTAGAGGATTCTTACCAGTTGGAGAAAATAGCCTGGCACGAGCAAGATGTATATAAATCATCAGTTAAGGCGTACGAAACATTTGCTACTGATGTTCTTGAAGAAAGTACCTTGGATGAGTTTTACGAGATCATGAATGCCGAGGGAGACGATTCTGTACTAGATGAGAAACCGCGACGAGTCACGACACACAAACCGCGACGAGTCATGAAACACAAACAAAGCCTAAGCCTTCTGAAGATCGCTGCCAACAAGGGAAGAAAGAAGGTATGTTTTTTATCAGCTTTTTCATAAGACTACGTGTAATAATGAGGGATCCGGAAGTCCTCAAGCCCGTAAAAAGAGACTTCACAACGTGCAATAAAACTGATATTTCAGCTGAAAAGTACGAGATTCCTTAGAATTAGTTCGATTTGATCCTAATCCGCCGAAGTTAAAGACAACTAGCTCCTTCTGATGCGGCATCGGCGAAGCAAACCTTTGTAAAACTAAAAAGCGAACAATTTTCTTACATGCTAAGAAGATAAAGCAAAAGACCTGAAAGTTGGTAAAAAAAAATTATGTTCCCTATTGCTCCGTAAATGTTCACTAATTTATTGTAATATTTGCAGTTCGTGGCAGGTCCTAGTTGTCAATTCATTCTTAACCTGGTAACTTTCGAAGGATGGCCAGATTGGAAAAGTAAAAGCTGGGTGGAAAAAATCATTCGATGGTTCGTTCATTTTCTTCTCTCGACGATCATTGCCCCCATCTACATTCTATTACGCCTTATTGGAAAGGTTTGCCCTAGCAAGTCCAACAGTGCGTGCTTCTTGAGCAATAATCACTGCCAAAGATGTGTTCAAGAAGTTTTTGAATGGGTTCATTCCCTCTATGAATCTCCCTTCTCTAAGTTCGTGAACCACACGATGTCTTATATCATCCTCCTTTGCCTTTTATTCTGGTCAACTATGGGTAACGAAGTTGAATACTACAGTGAAGCAGGACTTGACACGCTTGGTAAGTCGTCAGTCTGCCACAATTGTAAGTTGGACAATGGTTTAAGTCATGTATCTCAGCTAGAAGATCATTCGTATCTCTACCATAATACATTTTAAAAGTAAGCATATTCATGTAAGACAGCTTCATACGTCAGGCATGCGCGAGGGGGTCAATTTCGGTCGGACGCTCGCCAACTTCACGCCCAAAATTTCAAAAACATTACAAACAGCCACTTTCTCGCAAAATAAGCGAAAAAATTGAAACTTTCATAGAGATCTGTAAAAGGAATTAAAGTTTAGGAGGAGGAAAAATCAAGTTTGTTCGAACACAAACCTTAATCAAATACGAGTCTCCTGGTGATTTACCATTTTGTATTATGATTCACCAAAAAATTTATACGCTTTTAATAGACCGTGACTTATTGGCTGGTCTGATTTTTGTAACGCGTGTGCGACAACTTGGTCATTTTGTCACGTCACTTGGTTATTGCAACGTCGGCACATGTGCAGATGTTTAATCGCTGTGTTTGTGGTTATTTAGTTAACTCATCCTTCGGGAACACTGAAAGTACCGTTATACAACACCTACTGAGGTTATTATAGAGCACTGGACTGTTGTGCGGGAGGTCGAGGGTTCGAGCCCAGCCGGAACAACATCCACGGTCTTAAAATAATTGAGAAGAATTTGCTACCTTTCTATAACATCAAGAAATGGTTAGATATTCTAGTCTTCTCGAATAGGGACGTAAAAATGGAGGTCCCATCTCCCGCAGGGTTGGGGTAGGAGACGTTAATTTCCCACACATGAGATTACTGTGTGATGGATGTCCTCCCCTGGGGTGGGATGGGTGGGTGTTTTAGAGGGCCACTAGGAAGAATACTTTCAAAGTAATCGGTGTCACCCTCTTAAAATAAAGGTTATTATTATAACCCATTTTCAGATTATGCCGTTCTTGTCTTTGTCCTTGGCCTTTCCTTACGAGATATCGTCGGAGCTTATAAGCAAGGAACCACCTTCTACTTCTCAAAATGGTGGAACGTGATGCATGTGGTGACCCTCTCAACTTTCTTGGTGTCTTACTCGGTGTGGCTGATTGCATGGCAGATTTATGGAGAATGGGAACCAAGAAAAGTAATATTTACTGTGGCTGATGTCTTGTACGCAACGGCCACTGTGATGGAATTCTTCCATTTTACCTACGTGTTTCAGACCAACTCAACTCTTGGCCGCTTGCAGTTGTCCCTGTTCAGAATGGTGAAGGATGTCATGAGGTTTCTTTTGATCTTTATTATGCTCTTCCTCGCTTTTGCTGCCGGTGTGATAAAAGTGTACGCCTATTATGTCTCCTCGCAAGTGAAACTAAGCCGAGAACTTGGCAACAGTACCTACGCGGAAGATCATCCTTATGCCAAGTTAGTAATTTTTCTCCGTGGTAGAATCACGAAAGTTGAGAAAGAGAGACAGACAAAAGAAAGACTAATGTAAGAAGGTAGATAGAGCAAGAGACAGATAGACAGTCGACGCCTTGGATGAAATGATTAAAGGATAGATGGGCTAAGGCAGTGCAGATAAAAGGGACTGTAGTATAAAATCCGTGACCCTAGAAACGTATATGTGGTACATCTTATAAGAGATGATCCTCATTTAACGTAGAGCAATGTAAGCATATATTAAACTCTTCCGCTAATAAATACTTTTTTTCGCTTTGTCTTTTAGGCATGACTTAACAGCCTATGGGCTAATTTGGCTGTTATTTGGCAACGTGGATGAGGACAAAATACTCGTAGATGATCCTGCATTTTCTCTTATATCTGTTTTTGGTCGCATTTTCTTGATAGCATACGTAGTTTGTGTCAGTATAGTTGCTTTAAACATGCTGATCGCCATGATGAACAACTCATATGAAAGGATTGCGGTAAGTGTTTGCGAGCATGTTCAGCCAGTCGAAAAATAAGAGACCTATAACCATTTCAAGGCAAGAAAATATCATGGCAAGTGGAGACAGAGTTAGCCGCATTAAAACTTTTCCAGTCCTTTCTAAAACGTGTCCTGAACGGTCTCCTAATCTTTGGAAGCTCTAATTTGTTAGATTTGCACTGTGCATTTTATACCCTCCTAAGACTGCGATGTAAACAATACACCGTTAAGACTTGGTTTGAAATGGCTTTCATTAGCTAGACTTTCTCAAAGTCGTTCGCTTGGTTTTCTGTTCTGGTGTGGTAGGACTCGTTACCGCTCGCTCAGCTCGACTCGCGCTCGCTACTCGGCTCGCGCTTCGCGCTCGCGCTACGCGCTTAAAAGCGCGACTTGTGAGCAAATCTAGTCATTAGCGTGTTGATTGCATTTCGTTAATATATTATTTTGACGTGACCTTTTTTTTTCAGTCGAAGGGTGAAGTAGAGTGGAAATTTACATCTACTCAAATTTGGCTGGACTACATGAACGAGGGAAACTCCATACCTGTACCTTTCAACCTTGTATATTATTCTTTGTCACTCTTTTACATCCCATTTTATTGGTTCCGTAAATGTCGGAAGAAGGAAAAACAGTCACGCTATCGTGAGGTAAGACTGTCTGTTTGTTTACCAACCAAAAGAGCTAAACAATTTATAGAATCTGGTTTAAGATCATCAAGGAATTGAGTGAACATAACGCTGTAAACATAATCTCTCTCCAAGACTATCCCACAAAACTCGTTGATGATTAATTATTGTTTAGCCGTTATAAGAAATGCTTTAGTACCATCATGGTTTTGATTCTAAGTTTCCAGTTTCTCAGTAACCATCATGCTCATTGCTTTTGTCTTGGGTCTTCCTGTTTCTGCAAGCCCATAATTGCAAGAATTTTGAAAGAGGGTTGTTTGTCTGTCGAATGTCGCTATACCATCATCTATCCTGCTATGACTCGCGCTCGTTTTCACCTGCGGCCCGGAAAATTTTAAAGATGAATTCGTTTTCAAAGCACCTCCTTGTTTGTTACCAAATTATTACAATTACAATTTACAATTACAGTTTATCACTTATAGAGCGCTATTTGCAATGACAGATCAACAGCGCTTTACAATCAATCCTAACCCACCCATCCCATCCCATAGAGTAGAGTAGACATCTATATTTATACAGATGAATAAAGGCTGATAGTTTCGAAAGAAACTGTTTGGGGCTGCGTCGGTGGGAGTAACGAAATAATTTGGATATATCAACAAAGTTGAAATGGTAAATTGGCCACCGTAATGATTACAAAAGCTGACGTTTCGAGCGTTAGCCCTTCGTCGCCCTTCGAGCGTTAGCCCTTCGCTCCGACGAAGGGCTAACGCTCGAAACGTCAGCTTTTGTAATCATTACATTAGCCAATTTACCATTTCAACTTTGTTGATATATCCAAATTATATTTATACAGGATAGCCCCTTCAGCGTAGTAAACACTGGTATCAAAGGGGGTTCTGTTACCCTCCCATCCCGCTAGGGAAGGACATCCATCACACAGTAATCTCGTGCGTGGGAAGTTAACGTCTCCTACCCCTAACCCTGTAGGATACGGGACTTCCATTTGTTCGTCCCTATCCGAGAAGACTAGAATATCTAACCATTTCTTGATGTTATAGAAAGGTAGCATATTCTTCTCAATTATTTTAAGACTTGAGTGTTGGTCCAGCCGGGGCTCGAACCCTCGACCTCCCGCACAACAGTCCAGCGCTCTATCCATTGAGCTAACCGGGAGGCGGTTAGCTCTTATAAACTCGTCAGACATGCATATGTTGGACAGCCACATTCAGTCTTGTAATCTCGGTTACGTATTAATTTTTTCCCTTTCGACTTTTTGCTTCAATGCTTCGCGCCTGGGCCACGCATTAGTAAAAAAAAAAACTCGATCTGTAACTTAAAGTACAAACTTCCTTCTGCTCAATAAACGAGAGGTAGTTATTCAGTAATTTCATGTGATATAGTGCAATAGCTGCAGAGAAAAAAATAATGACATTGGTGACTGTAAGTGTATCGCTCGCGTTCCTACTTTGCGTTTTCCAAGTAATAAAGTCACCTTCCTAGTGAAAGAGAAATATAAAAGAAGAAAGTTGCAATCCTAATTTCGCCTTTAGATGGCCACAAACGAACTGTGCTTGAACTGTTTTTTGTTCTTTCTCTCTCTCTTTCTTTCTTTTCAGAAGCGCATGCAAGCTATGAAATATTCAGTTGCAAGGTATCTGAAAAAGAACTTCTTACCTGAGGACTGTGTTGAGAGGACAAGCCGGCCCGTGAAGAGGTCAATGGATCCCAAGCAAATAACAAAATGACATTCCACACAAGTGTATAGCAATCAAAATGATTTTTTAACTAAGGTTTCTGATATTATAATATTAATTTAGCAAGACTTTGCCGTGTAAGTCATTCTCACATATCGGTTTAGATTCAACATTTTTATTCTCCTTCTCATTGAAATTAGAAGGCCTTTTAAGTTATCCATTGTCCAATTCTGCTGACAAAAGCGGCATGGAAACGAAGTTTGACCAAAATGACAAACAGTTTAGTCTGACCGCCTTAAAAGTTGTCGAAGGAATCTTTGTTAGGTATATGTTCCTCGCTTTCCCAGTTACGTCTTGTATTTACATTCGATATAAGGTTTTTATCTCCATGAAAGTTGCGTACTCGAACGTAGCGTCTGAAATCAACACCAATGCAGTAGACCAGGAAACACTCTTTATGTTAATATTTTTACCAGGAGCGAAGATAACACGGTGGGCAATAATAAGTTTAATTAGGAATATAAATCTGCTTTAAATGGAAAAGTGGAAGGTTAACTGAAACAGGCCGAGAGGATTAACGCTAACCGAGCAACAGCCTTGTGGAAGTTTATCACAAACGCTCACATTCTTAAGACCACGTGGCTAATAAAGGGATTTTAGTATTGTTTACAAGTGCCGCTTTAGTTATTCGTCAGACTGAGACAATTTTGACTTTTGTTAATGCTTAAACAACTTCCGGTTTAGGCAAATATTAGCATAACATAGAGTCAATTCTTAGTGAAAATCAGACCTGAAAAAAATTTCAGGCCTGTACGGGATTCGAACCACTGACCTCTGCGATACTAGTGCAGCGCTCTACCAATTGAGCTAACAAGCCAACTGGGAGCAGGCCATCAAATTAATTCGATATAAACCCGTAGATGATAAATCAAACAACAACAAACATATGAAACATATGTGTGAACTGCGGTTATGAGACGTATATGAGAACGATCCTTCGCAGTAAAGCACTATTTGAGCAATAGTGAAAATCAGACCTGAAAAAAATTTCAGGCCTGTACGGGATTCGAACCACTGACCTCTGCGATACTAGTGCAGCGCTCTACCAATTGAGCTAACAAGCCAACTGGGAGCATGCCATCAAATTAATTCGACATAAACCCGTAGAAGATAATCGTGCACAGAAGATAATCGTGCACATATACGTTTCATAACCGCAGTTCATACATATGTTTCATATGTTTGTTGTTACTAAAGACAATTGTTACACTTAAAAAATTCCTTCGAGATTTAGTTTTGTCACACATCATGTACATATACGGAACCGGACGCCGTTAGATACGTGCATTTTTCATCTTGTTGAAGAAGGCAACAGTAGTAACTGAAACATCCTGAACCATATAGTTTTAGCCAGTGCCAACTTTTCAATTCTTTTTACCCAAAAAAATTTAACATGTCTGGCTACAAACCTAATATTTTTATTTGAAGACCGGTCTCATTAATCTCAGTAAATCGTTATGTTGAAAGAATACTTTTCCTAGTATTTCTACCTTCTAATTTTGCCGCTCATCATACACATGTAGTTAATGAAGTCTGTGTTTTGTTTTGTTTTGTTTTTTTTGTACTCTACCTTCATTTATGTCTTGTTCCCTTCACTGTAACCGTCAATTAAATGGAGGTAAGGCCTCTAATCTTTGTTCCATGGATTCTGGTTAACATTGCATGACTCTTTGTTTATCTTAATTTTTTATCATTTTGTTTTTGTGGAGGGACTGGCATGAGATTGGTTCAAAGTGCCCTTAGTCTCATTTTCTGAGACGACGCACTTTGAGAAGTAGTGACGAAATGTTCAGAAGGGCAACAGTTAGCGCCATTATCGCTTCACTAATGTGTCCATCATCTTATTAAGTTTGGCAAGCTCCTTTGTCTGACGATCAACTAATCGTTTAAGTAACTTGATGTTATCTTCAGTGGACTGGGAGCCCTCTCCTTCTCTTTCAGTCCTTCTCTCCTCATCCGCTGTGTGGTCTCTAACTGAGTTGTCTTCCTCGCATCTTTCAATGTAGCGATCCCTTAAATATTTCACCACCAATTTCTTAATCGTTTCTTTTCGTCTCTATGGTGAAATAATAAATTGGAAAACATTCTTTATCGTGATACTCTATCGATTGAATTTGAGAGAATTTGTTGTTTTCGTATGCTACAAGCTCGCTGGATCAATTCCCTTGTTGTAACATGAAAAAGATGTCAAAGTTTTACTTCCTCAAGGTTACATGTACCTCTTTCCTGACCGTAATCTCGTCTCTTTGAAAAAAAAAAAAAATTAAGATTCAAATCTTATTACCTGAAATGATATTTCCATTGATACAAATGATATTGCATATCAAGGAAGTTAGGCATTGGTTTTTTCATGTTTTAACACATATTTTTACTTATATTCCCTGCTTACCTCTCTTTGCGCCTGTTCTTCGTCTGGTTCCTTTTACATAAAGATAAAATGTAAGAAATGAGAATAAATTAAGGCCTCATTTCGACAATTTATTGGAAAAGGACCGGATTAAAAATTAATACTTTACTTCATTAATCTAACCTCTTATCTAAAATGAAAATTACAGTATTGTTTATGTTTTAACACATATTATTTTTGATCAAAAATAAGACACAAACAGCAGTGATAAAAATATTGAACTTGCACATTTTGAGTATGACTTGACGTTTCGTATGTACTCAACATACATTTTCAAAAGTAACCGTTGAAATTTAAAACAGCTATGTATATATATAACTAAGGTGAGGAGACTGGAACCAAGATTAAGCAAAGAACTTAACACTAAACAATAACACTAGAGCAGATTAATAAAGCAACAGCTTTTCACTTCCGACGTTCACATTGGAAGCTGGCTCAAATTTTTGAATAAGTAAGGACTCTTTGATTTTACAATGGTAGTCTGTTTTGCCCTTCGCCAAAATATCAAAATGATCCCGCTTGATACTATGTCCAGTGACCTTGACGTGGTCGTCGGCAATGGCTGAAGTATTGTTATTTTTAGCGAGGGCCTTAAAATGTTCGGTTTTTCTAACGTGAAGCCGTCGTTTAGTTTTACCAATGTAACAAACATTACAATCCCAGCAATTTGCTTTGACGGCTTCGTGATAGAAAAACCGAACATTTTAAGGCCCTCGTTAAAAATGACAATACTTCAGCCATTGCCGACCACGTCAAGCCCACTAGACATAATATCAAGCGGGATCATTTTGATATTTTGGCGAAGGCAAAACAGACTACCATTGTAAAATCAAAGAGTCCTTACTTATTCAAGAACTTGAGCCAGCTTTCAAAGTGAACGTCGGAAGTGAAAAGCTGTTGCTTTATTAATCTGCTCTAGTGTTATTGTTTACTGTTAAGTTTTTTGCTTAATCTTGGTTCCAGTCCCCTCACCTTAGTTATATATATATATATATATATATATATATATATACATAGCTGTTTAAATTTGAACGGTTACTTTTGAAAATGTATGTATACGAAACGTCAAGTCATAATCAAAATGTGCAAGTTCAATATGTTTATCACTGCTGTTTGTGTCTTATTTTTGATCAAATTATGATGGCCCAAGAAGAAACATATTATTTTTACTTATTTGCCCCGCTTACCTCTCTTTGCGCCTGTTCTTCGTCTGGTTCCTTTTACATAAAGATGAAATGTAGGAAATGAGGATAAATTAACGCCTCATTTTGACAGTTTATTTGAAAAAGACTGGATTAAAAATTAATGCTTTACTTTATTAATATATACATACATCAATCTAACCTTATCTAAAATGAAATTACGGTATGGTGGAGTTTGAGAGGTGAACTTTTTCCGGTTATTATTGGACAACTTAAAAACAATAAATGATCACAAGAGTTTACTGATAAGCTCTTGATGTTATCTTCCTTACCCCATTACCATGACAGCAACGGCATTTTTCTTTGAATTTCCCAACCACTTTGTCAATTGATAGAGCAATCAAATAAAAAGTGTAATAGACTATGTTTATGGGTGCCGGCATCGTGTTGCCTTTGTCAATCCATTCCAGCCACATGCGGGATCTCGAGTATTTCCACTCAATATCTGAGTTTTTCTGAAATTGAGATGTAAACAAGGTTACAAGAGGTTGAAAAGGTTCTCAAGTAGCGGCGGTGGTTTGTTTCAAGAACAACGCTGTGAGGAGTTTACTTTAATAGACTGGTTCCTCATGTCGCTCTTCCTCAGTGAGTAAACCTTCCTGCATATGGGTCAAATCTGATAGACCTGCAACAATATTAATGGTGCTTACTTTGAGTGTGTACTCACCATGATCCTCTCAAAAGAATTGTTCATCATGGCAATCAGCATGTTCAAAGCTACTATTACAGTGCAAACCACGTAAGCCATCAGGAAAAGACGACCAAATGTGGCGGTGAGAGTAAAGGCAGGGTCTTTTACATCGATTTTGTCTTCCTCTACGAGGCCAAGCAGCAACCAGAATAACGCTATAAACGCCGTTGTGTGACTGAAAAGCAAAGATGTCGATATCGATATCAACGTATTATAAATGGTTAGAAACGAAAATAAAATATTCGCTTTTACCAAGTTAATTCTCACTTTTTTTCTCGTTTCCAAACGAAAAAGTCCGAGTTTTAGTACTCTCCTTCGATGCCAATGTCCATGTTTCATAAATCTGAGTTCAGATGAAAGCTTTGATTTCAAGGTGGCCTATATCTGTGTTTTGCTCCGGTTTAATCATGCACATGTATAAAAAACAACCTCAACTAGGAAATGTGATATGAAGTAACTCTAAGTTGGCACACATGCACAATGCAAACCGGTGAAATGGGTAACATTCTACGTGTGATTGGCTTTGCGAGGTCAAATCACTCCACTGTTTCTCGAGCCTCTGCATTATCGGCTTAAAAGCTACTTAATGAATTTATCTCTCAGTAGTCGATGAAATTCAAAATGAATCGACCACCCCTGACTCACCTTTCAGTTACTTTCGGGAAAATGCTGAAGGCATCAGTGTTATTAAGAGCCACTGACCATAAATATCGAGAATCTGCAGAAAGTTGCTAAATTTTGTAATTCGTTTTATTTTTCCTAAAGGACACATTTGATGAACCTTTTTCAAAAACAATATAAAAAAAATCAAAAAGTTCAAAATACGCCTAGATGGCTGTTGTCTCCACCTCATAAAGCTATGAAAAATTATGCAACTTCGGCAACTTCGTACGCCACAATGCGATGTAGTACCGCTTTTAAATTTTTGTGTGCTAGTAGATGTTTCTTTAATCTCTTTAAAAAATATAAAGTTATTTTTCTGTTGTTACGTTTAAGTCTGAATAGTGACCCGTTGAAATAAAGTACTTCGCGTCTTTTTCGCAGAGGTAAAATAGAAGTCAACTTTAGTGGCCTTTGATAAGGTCTGCCATATATATTTACAAATCATTATATACACCACCTTGACGCTTCATCCTTGTATTTTAATTCCTCTAATTCTTTTTTATATAATTTTTAAAAAAGGTTCATCAAAAGGGTCCTCTAGGAAAAATAAAATGAATTACGAAATTTTGCAACTGTCGGCGGATCACGAACTCTCGATATTTATGGTTAGGGGCTCTTAAATATAACTCGGTTCCAGAAAAACCTTAGGGAATAACTTTCTTATCTCTTCTATGTGAAACTTAATGTTCCACGTTCTTAGTGATGTACAGCTATTTGTTTACTAAAACTCTCTTACTCTGCGTAGGAATGGGATTCCTCATACTCGGTGTGGTTCCAATTTTTCCTCAGTTCAAATTGAGAGATGACGTAGTAAGAGTAGACTTTTACAACGCCATTAGCAAACGAAAAATACAGCACAAGGAAGATAAAGAGGAATCTTTGCACATCCTTGAGCATTTTGTAAAGGGAAAGCTGTAGAGGGCCAAGTACTGAATCAACTTGAAATATATGCGTCAGGTGGAAATATGCCATTACGGAAGCGCTTGCGTACAACACATCAGCTAAAACAAATGCTTCTCTCGGTTTCCATTTTCCAAAGTACCAATAGGAGAGCAGCCACACAGTCGAGGACGCCAGAAAAGTGAAGATGATCAGCGTGTCTACGACATTCCACCACTTTGACCTATAAATATAAATTCCTTGTCTCCAAGCTTCGCGACATTCCTGCAGAAGTAAGCCAAGTACAAACGAAAGCACCACGTAGTCTGTGAAAAAAAATGTACAGTTGTTTAAGCACAACAACGTTAAGATAAATTTGTATTTGTACTTCGCTCTAGTAAATTGATACTGGAACTATGTTTTGCTGGCTAACTATTAAAGTAATTTGTAAATGTACTTTGCTCTTGCAAATTGAAAATGAAAACTATGTTTTGATGCTTAACAATAGAATGGAAAGAAAATATGATTTTGAAATATTCGGATGTAAAGAAGATAATATTCTTTACAAATAATCGGTATGTAATTATAACTTTGTTTTGGACGGTTTTTCTTTCTTTCTGTCCATCAGCTATTTAATCTTAACTTAAATCATAGGCTTAAAGTCTTAAAGGCCTTACAGCTGAATCAATGCAAGTGACAGATATCTTCAGGACAGTAGCACGGGAGACCTACCACACCATATCAGCCCAGTCACTGTGGTTCCAAACTTGCTATCAAAGGAGGTCAGGAATATCATCTAAAGAAACACCAGGTACCACATCGTGTGGTTGATGAACTTGGAATAGGGGTGCTCATAAAGCTCTCTGAATTCCCAAATCCCATCGTCTTGACAGCAACGATAAAATTTACGAACCAATCGTATCGGAATGTAAAAGACGCTCGATACTGCCACAAGCAGTAGTTGAAAGAAGAACCACACCACTTTGGTCCATCTGCTTTTATTCTGCCAGTCAGGCCATTTATAATATATAATCTTGTTAAGAACCCTTTGGCATTTTGGGTTCGCCACAAACTGCGGTTGATTAGGGAAAAGAATAGAGACTTTAGGAAAAATTGTGACCCATTGATGTGGCAATCGCCAGCCCATTCTAAGTTAGCCCGTTGGCAAAGCCTTTCATTATTACATGCTTCGATTTAATTCAGCAGCTTAACCTTGGTTTAAAACCCGGTTAACATGCATTTCAGTACAGCCCAGATTTCTTGAAGAAAAAGACGGGCATAGTGTCGAGATGCTAATTATAAGTTAGCAACAATAGTGTCGAGATGTCACTGTGATTTTATATCCCTAGTCAGCAAAATTTCACTTTCACACTGCTTTATATTTGCATCAGGTCTTCATAACTCCATTAATAAGACTTATTTTCAATTAAGCTATAATCTAACCTCAAATGGAATATCAATTGACTTTACCGCCTAGATCTTGTTTCCCCCATGATGATTTTCATGAGCAGACAAATTAAATTATATGAAATTAATCAATGACAACATAATGCAAAAGTCACCATGTAGAAGAAGGGAGTAAAGCTCTGAGATACACATTACACTTCATTTGTTAACACGCGATGTAAAAAGAAAATAGAAACAATTCGTTTTCTAGTAATAAAGCGATACTTTATACCCAAGCTTTCTAAAATGTCAGGAGTTTGATACTTAATTTAACTATGTACAAATGATTCATAAAGCTTGTTCTGTAAAGAGCTTCTTCTTGAATTCAGGTTAAGGTGGCTGAACAAAGTTTTCGCGCGCGCTTTTGCTGATGCATTTCAGCGCGCGCACAAGGATTCATAAAAACAAACATGCCATCAATATAGCGGTCATTTTATTTACTCAACACGTACCTGCACTATCTGTGTTATTTTTCTCTATAGTTGGCGCAGTGTATCGAGGGCTTTAATCTTTTATTACAAAGATATGTTAGAAAAGCTAACAGTGCAAAGAATCTAGGCTATCACCTCGCGCGACTCTTAAGCCCCATCTACACGAGCAATTTTCATATGGCAATTTTTATGTGGCAATTTTTATCTGCCCGTTTAGATGATGAAAAATGATCAATTTTTAGGTGACAACTGCATTTGCTGAAAAGCTGGCGTATTAGTTTTTATGTGGCAAATAAAAACTGCCACATAAAAAAATTGTCCGTGTAGATGAGACGCCACATAAAATGTGACAAACGCGCCTAAAGCTGCAACACTTCTGGCACGTCTTCTGGCTTTCGCCATCTTGCTTTTTTCCTTTCCATGAGCATCTCCGCTATGCAAAATTATTACTGACGCAAATTAACAACAAATATTTGTCGAGCCATCTACACGGGCAAATAAAAATTGCCATATACAGTTGCCACATAAAAAATTGCTCGTGTAGACGGGGCTTTACACTTCTTTCGTCCTTAGCAACCTCCCGCGTGCATCCATAGCTTAATAGTGTACGCTGTGGTGTTTACCATTTGTTAAATGGTGAGGAGTTTTTGGAGTACACTGAGAGGTAAACAAAGACTAGAACTGAAGAAAATCCCAGGGATATTTGGCAAGTAAAACCAAAATTTTATTTAGTCTCACAGTCTAATAGATATCTAGTAGCGATATATGAACTCTACGCCGAGAAACGGCCTTCATAACGATGCGCCATTCAGTATCGAACAGTAACAGCTGTGAAAAATCTTAGTTCAAGAAATCAGCCGTTAGTGTTAACAAGTCAGAATTTATTAATAAAGAAAATACTAGAAAGCTAGACTAGTTCCCAATGTAAAGAACCATAGCGGTAGTAAAGCGGCAACATCTCAGCGACGAATAATATTATTATTTAAATTTGTCACGCTATAAAAATGTTTCAAACAGACACAATTATTCCGTAGTATCTAAACAACAGAAGCTAAGAATGTCACGAAATTTAGTGGGCTGACAACAAGATGCCTACAGAAAACGAATTACACGAGAATCGTCGAATAATCAAACGCTGTCGCTGTCGCTCTCAAGGGCGCTGTAATTCATGGAGGGCACATTAGCATCGCCATTAACAGCTTGAATCAATCCCCGACATTGGCAATCCAGGAAACTATGGAGGAAGCTCCTCCAAACAGTACAAAAGATGACCTAAAGTTCAATTTTCTGACTCTGATTAGTAGGCATTTCGCTTCGCATTTACAATTTGTGATTCGCGTTCACAAAAAAGCAATTACAAAATGAAGTTAATAACTGTCCACGGCTTTTAGCTGAACTTCCAACAGTTTTCATCTGAGAAATTTCCAGTCCGCGCTTTTTTTATATCATTTTAGATAAAAACTGTTTAATACATTTCTTGAATAAGCTTTAAGATAAAAGTGCCTCCCTTTAACATCTTGTTTTGGTGTGTAGACGCAATTCACGATCAAATTTTAATATCTTGTTCTAATCTCCGAGCAGTACATATGAAATACCAGTAAACAAATTACTTCATGGTTAGTTCGCTCGTATTGTATTTACTCTTTGTCAACAAGGGAACTTACTCGCTCGTTGCTCGCACGTTAGTTTTATTCTTCACAACTCGTGAATAAAAATCGCACGCTCTTACTTACCGTAAAGTTATCTACACGCCGGTATGCACTTTTGCCAGTGGTCAAATTGATGAACCCTGTACAAACAATTACTTTGTTAAAAAAATTGCATGTTCAGGGCCCAATACATAAATAATTTTACAATGAAGGTTTATGAAACTTTGTATTCCTGCATTTATCTACTTATTCATTGAGGTTAATTCGTTAAAGAAAGAAATATGCCTTAGATTGTTATCATTTAACAACTATTGCCTCAAGCGCAGTCAATATATATATGTTATTGACCAGCCGAGAGGTCCGTATCGGGAAAAACTGTGCTGAAGTCTTGAGTCTCTGAACTATTATTAATGGCTCTAAAAATTCTTGAAGTTATTTTATATGTTTGGTGGTGCTATGTGTTCGTTATTGTATAGCGTTTCCATCTCGCATGGAATGCCAAGCTTCAAGAGTTAGCTATTCTACGTTGCCGCGCAGATGAACTGTCAACGATTTCAACACTAAAGACAATGTATAGAATAATTGTTTAATAGTAGGTTAGTTCCTTTTAGGTGTCTTTAAATTATTCCAAGTTATATCTTTTCCTAGTTAAATCAATGTTAGCATTATTTGAATTACATTTATTTGTAGCTGAGAACTGTCTTAGGAGTTGTATTAATATAAGAATATCTTTAGTTATATCATTATTCTTCGCAATTTACGTCTTTTTAATTAGTTCAACTTAGAGTTATCTTTACTTGTAGCTAAGAATTATTCTAGTTTGAATTACGACTCCCTTTAAATATATAAACTTTATCTTTGGACTTTGAATACTTTTGCGTACTAGTATTTAGTTGGGGCCAAGCCCATGTGCTGTTTGCACTTTTACTCTGTAATTAGTGATTTTTTGAAAACAAATCCTTTTTAAAACTAAAAAAAAAACTGTCTGCAGTTATATATCTATATATATATATATATATTTATGTAAAGTTGAGAGAGGGAGAGAGAGGGAGGGAGAGAGAGAGAGAGAGACAGAGAGACAAAGAGAGAGAGAGAGAGAGGAGAGAGAGAGAGAGAGAGAGAGAGAGAGAGAGAGAGAGAGAGAGAGAGAGAGAGAGAGAGAGAGAGAGAGAGACAGACAGACAGAGAGAGAGAGAGAGAGACAGAGAGAGAGACAGAGAGAGAGAGAGAGAGAGAGAGACAGAGAGAGACAGAGAGAGACAGAGAGAGAGAGAGAGAGAGAGAGAGAGAGAGAGACAGAGAGAGACAGAGAGAGACAGAGAGAAAGAGAGAGAGAGAGAGAGAGAGTTAAAAAGAAATGCGAGGATGGACAACTTCTGGTGAAAAGTCGAGTGAAGAGATAAAAAATTAAATAACTCTTTAAGCGCTGTTACCTCATTGCGTTATAAATTCTTTTATGACTTGGGTCATCCCTGCCGGTTAGCTCTAAACAGCAACAGAAGGCTGAACCTGTGGCATTTAGTTTGATAGGAGACGGATGTGGCTCTTTGTTTTGTCCTTCGTAGGTGTTCTGGAGGCGCGTTCATCTAGCGAATAAATCTAACAAGAGTTGATTTGGTTTTACATTCGTTTGTAACGGGCGTTGAGATGAATTTGAGACCCTATAATAGCGAGCCGACTTAGCAGTCAAAAGGCTAACAGTTCGAGAGGTTTTTAGGAATTTCTTATTTGTCTCCCTTTCTTTCCCTTTACTTTTGGATAGCTCACTTCTCCTCGGTTGTTTCTCAGTTCAATCGGCCACCTCCGGATCCTTACTATCTGCTGTCTGCACGGGCCGCTTTTTTACTTCAGAAGAATTTGTCTCTGTTAGGGCTTGAATCGTTGGTACAGCACCAGGATCAGCAACTCTTTTAGGCCCATTTCCAACACGTAGCTTTTCTCAAAACAGTCGGGTGAAAAGTGACTGCTTCAAACCACAGAATGTTTGAACAGCTCGACGAAATTGGCTCTTTTCACTTGAACAAATTTAACCCTTTGTCGCTTTAAACATGGTTCTCTTGGAAATTTATGCGTTGTGTGCCCGGGTTTGTTTAAATTACTACAAAACTGGACGACACAACGCTTTACCATTTTGAAAAAATTGAATATATTCAACCAAATTTTAAGTACAAAAAACGTGACGAGACCAGCAAACAAGGGATGCGAAGGAGACTTAAAGGTATCTCATGCTCTTTTGACCTCCCACACCGGAAGGTTCCACCCATGACGTCACAGGAAAGATGCCGCAAGTCGAGATGGCGAATGTTTCGAATTTGGAAGGGCTTTTTCATGGTGAAAATTGACTTTTGAGAAAAAACGAATTGCACCTCATTAACTGTGGAAGCAAACAGAGACATAAGCTGGAAAATTTTCCCGCCTTTGGAAAAGTATGCAAAGCATGCAACAAACGAAGTCAGTCTGCAGACCAGTGTCACGCACATCGCAAGTTAAACAGATGGCATCGATTTCTGACTCGACGGAAGCAGAAACGTCGGTTACAGAGTCAGACGAATTTTTTTTTTTTTTTTTTAAAAAAAAGAAAAACAAAAACAACGATATGTGGTGCGTTTTGGTGTAGTGTAATCTGATCAGCGCAATTTGGTGTATCTCTAAGCAATCTGACTGGCTCGTCTTTTTTTTTTTTGGTGTATCTCAAAGCAATGTGATTGGAGCAATTTTTTGGTGTACCACAAACCAATCAGATTGTTGTATTTTTCGATGTCGCACCAATAAGTGAGTACTTGCTAATTTGTGGTTTGACAGGTCTTCAAATTTTAGCGAATCAACGCGTGACTCGGGGAGAGCGGATCGCGAATTAAGGAAACGTATTAGTTGTGTTGGGAAAGCGGTGGAGTTGTGATCGTTGTACGACTATTGTTATTCTTCGTCCTAAAGGAGACCGATTGGAACATGAGAAAATTTTTGAATCAATATTGCTTGAGATGTTGATGGGAGCAACTTCAGGATATTTCATTACTATCTATGAGTTTAATCAGCGATTCCATTTTGAATTTCGCTTAAAGAACGAGTTAAGAATGACATCTACAACAGCTGTGAGTTCATCTATTCAGCGTAATGGTTCGTATCCTTTGTGAGGACTTTATCGCTCTGATCTATCGGGATTAGAAAGGTCGTCAGGGTACTTTTTCCATCATTAGCAAGTTAAAACGTGCATGTTTTGTGTACCGCTTCTTCACTTACGACGCACACACCATCAGGCCTAACACGAAATTAGCACCAGAGCGTGTTGTTTTGGAAGGGCTAGTTTTGCTGACTCAGGAAAACCTGCGCAAATATTTGCGTAAATCGTATTTGATTGATAATCTTTTTTTTTTTTCTCGCCTTGTGTTTGCTCTTTTTGCAAAGGTTGAAAAAAGACAACCAAGTTACAGCTATTTTCTGCGTCGACTGCCCGGTGAAATATCCGTTTCTTTACTTCTAAAAGTTCTCCATGAATTAAATATTTTTTAAACGGTACTTTCCCGCTACATTTGGGTGTTTACTTTTTACTCGCCAGTGTAGAGTAGACTTTCCCCGATGAAATACCATTTTGCAGTAAAGAGCGTTTATGAGATAATTCTACCTCACTGAAAAATATTTCACAAGGAACATAATCGTACAGTCAGTCAATTTACCACGCAACTCTCACATGCTTGGACGTTTTCTACCAATAAAACTTGCTATTTACTTCCTTGAACTTTACCCCATTGCGTGTCAATTCCATGTAAGGAATCTGCATTTTATCACGTATTTCGCACGTACAGGGCAAAGTCCAAATGGCCAACAACCAATTAAGGAGCCCAAGTTGTTATAATTTGCAAAATGATTCTATTCTCTTCGTTCAATCTATTTTCACACGTTCCAAGAATGGAGACCGAAAAATATCATTATCCAGAGGCGGTTAGAGATAAAGTAGAGCTTTCTACTGCAAAATCATATGATAGAATATTTTGAGGTAACTAACTGTTATTGAACAAGGGGCCATAATCAGCCTATAATCTGGCCGGAGTTCAGAGAGAACGAATTGAAGGCTTTGCTGCTTTAGCAAAATCGCTGTTAAGTGCTTGTCGTTGTTTGTCGACATGAAGAGTTATGGAGAATAAGACTTTGGAACAAGTTGACGCCATCCATGACGATTTGGAAATACTAATATAGCTAGAGTGAATGCGGGTCGCTCAATAAAAATATGCATTGGAACGCGATGATCTTTGTTAACAAGGATTTCTCCCGCTTCCATCTGATAACAAACCTCTGAAGTTTTTTTGCCACAGAGCGATATATCACAGAAGGCATTTCATGGACCGTAAGTTCTTTGACTGATTGAAATTAAATGTATATGGCAGTAACTTCCACAAGCTTTTTTGTTTTGTTAGAAAAAAGGACTTGTTTTGTCCGCAATAGTCATCTATTAACGGATCCAATCGCTAATGTTTATATTAGATAATTGCATTAGTTAATCAGATTTTAAACAATCAGGCAATGAACTTTTACTGTTCCCACGGTTGTTGTTTTCATCAGTATGTTTACAATAAAACTGATTCACAGTATTCATATAAATATTTTTAAGTTAACTCGAAAGATGAGTATTCGTGGTCCAGCACTCTAAGCGTGACTAACAATCGATGCCAAAGCTCAGCCTCGTTCCCAGGCTATGTCCACCACATTGCCTTACGCCAATTAAAAACCTCTACTTAACGCCTATTGTGTATTTTCCTACACTGGAATAATCAAACGGAATTTCTGATTCTGGTCCTAAAAAGGATAAAGAATTGTCAGAAATTTCCCAAGTATATTTCAGAGCCGGGTGAAAAGAATTGACTGCGGTTATGAATTGAGTGAGCTCCTCTCTGGTAGAGGAGGTAGCGCCGATACAGTCGTCGATGTAGTGACCGTAGAGTTCAGGTTTGGACCCGTTGTATTGGCTGAAAAATTTTTAGACGTCAAAGTTTCAATTGAAGGTAACGGTTTATGCACTAGTGTGTATTACAAACCTACAGACTCGCATAATTACTTGTTATATTCGTCTTCGCATCCATCTCACGTTAAGAATACCATTCCTTTTTCTCAGTTTCTAAGACTTCGTCGTTTATGTAGTGATGACTCTGATTTCCACCACAAATCGGAGTCAATGTGCCAGTTCTTCGATAAACGTGGTTACCCTGTTTCTGTCGTTCAAGCGGGTTACCACCGCGCTCAACTTATTGATCGACATTCAGCAGTACAAACGTCGCATAAGGAAGATTCCGACCGCATTCCATTCACTCTTACGTTTCACCCTCACAACCACTCAGTTAAATCCATCATTCTTAAAAACTTTAAATTACTTCAAAACGATCCAGAGACAAGCACTATCTTTTCGCAGCCTCCGCTCATTTCATTCAAACGCGACAAAAACATAGGCAATTTTTTGGTCAGAAGTTCTTTTCAGACTAATGACCAACCAGGCACTTTTAAATGCGCTCGTGCACGATGCAAAACGTGTACTTTCATTCACAACACTGATAAAATATCGGGACCTAAACGATCCATTAAGATCACCGATCACTTCACGTGCACCTCCGCCAATGTAATCTATTGCATAACTTGCACTTATTGCAAAAAGATATACATCGGCGAAACAGGCAGAAGACTAGGTGACCGATTCCGAGAACACCTTCGAGACGTGGAAAGGAATGACAAGGACACATCGAAACCAGTCGCTAGACATTTTAATTTACCTAATCATTCTAAGCAACACATGGAAATCTGCGGTCTTTCCTTGCACTTAGGTGGCACGGAAAGTCGTAAAAATCTTGAACAAAAGCTTATCTTTCAAACCGGCAGTCTAAATCCCACAGGGATCAACGAACGCTTTTCATTCCACTAATTTATTCATGTTTTTCTCGTTGCCATGCTCCCACCAATAACGTAGCTCCATTTTCTGCCTTTAAAACCACACACAACCCACAATTCCTCTATTTGCTCCGACGAAGGGCTAACGCTCGAAACGTCAGCTTTTGTAATCATTACGGTGGCTAATTTACCATTTCAACTTTGTTGATATATCCAAAATACAAACTTTACTCACGGCGAAACAAAATTAACTCACGGCAAAACACCACTAATTCACGGCGACACGAAATTAACTCACGGAAAAACACCACAAATTTACGGCAAAACAAAATTAACTTACGGCAGAAAAAAATAAACTCACTGCAAAACAAACAAAACGAGTTGGTCTGCGGTTGGTCATTGGTTGCTATTTGCATTTGAAATGGTGTGTCATGTAACAATAATACACTGCTCATTTGGAAACCGCCATATTTCCAGCTCACGATGTTTTGCTCCGCGTGTGTGTGGTTCGGTACTAGATGAAGATGCAAACTTTTGTAAAGGCTGCGGTAAAGGTACCTTTCTTAATTTAAAGAGTTCATATTTGCATTTCTTTTAGTTCCAAGTAACGACTGACTGACCGTTTGCAGGCGTACAGGATTCCCCACCTGTTAATTCATCAAGGCACATACATTATGAATATTTCTTCAGTTTTACACACAGGCTACATGCACAATCTCATTCCGTGCTAATCAGCTAATTTCTAGTAGTATCTTCTCGCGCCTATCATTATTTGGAACTAAAATAAATGCAAATACGAACACTTAGAATTAAGAAACGCACCTTTACCACAGCTTTTACAATAGTTTGCATCTTCATCTACTACCGAACTACACGCGGTGCAAAACATCGTGAGCTCGAAAAATGGCGGTTTTTCGAGCACGCAGTGTGTCAATTAATCAATCTTTATTGTTTGCACTATTTACAAATAATTTTTTTCTACATTAAAGTACATTAAAAAGGAGAGACGCAGGCAAACTAAATTACACAAGTAGTCAGTGCTTTCAATAAGCACCGACGGCCGACGGAAAGCGTCGGCTACTTCGCTCAGAGAAGTCGGCTACATTTTCCCCAAATTTAAATAATTAAAGAAAGATTCTTTGAAAACTAACTTAAAATTCATTTTGATGGGCTTGTATGAACTTTTTACCCCAATTTCAAAATTAAATAATTATCAAAAGATCGGACGCGACTCGTTGGTCACGGCACTCGACTCGTTTTGGGGTGATGTTTTTAGGACGCAAGAGGTTTACGAAATATTTAACTGCGTGCAAAGTATGTAATCTAATTACCGTCACTTTTTTATCGTGTTCAGGAGTTCATCGTGGCCTGATAAATCGAACCTTGAATGAAAGCTGCATTTTCTTGAATGACAACCACGTTTCCTTGTGCCATGGTATTACAAAAAAAAAAAAACTGAACGAAAACAAATCGGGCGCTCATTTAAGCGTTTTAACATTTTTTCCACTCGCATTTGAAGTCTGAGTTAAGAGCTGCAGCTAATTGATCTTATCACGGTTTCTGGCGCCTGTCTGGCGGGTGTTCTGGTGGGGTAGGCAGAGAGGCTTGGAATATTTTTCACCCGAGAACTGTTTATGGGTTCGCGGGAAAAAAAAACAAAGACAAATGGATGAAAGATGAAAAACGCAACTGGATGCTTTCATACCGGTAGCAAGTGATTCTGTTTAGCTCCATTGTTTTTAGTGACAATGACCTTAAACTTCCAGGAAATGCACGCAAACTTCCATTTTTAGTATTGTAAAAACAAAAAAAAAATGTTTCTGCTGATAGGGAGTTTTCCTTTACCTTTTGCACTCAATTTGGTCTCCAGAACTCCAGAACTCCAGAACTCCAGAACTCCAGAACTCCAGAACTCCAGAACTCCAGAACTCCAGAACTCCAGAACTCCAGAACTCCAGAAATGGCATTTAAGTATTTTCCAGATGTCAAAACTTTGTGGGGAGGGCATGCCCCCAGACCCCACAAGATTAAGGGACCTGACGGCCCCTTGTTGGTACGGTCGGTTACTCTCACTAACCAGCTGCCTACTTGAAATTATATTGAAACCCCTGGGCACCACCCCAGCTTATAATGCCATAAGTTAGATATATATGGATAAATGAAGGAACAATACATCTGTTTTATAGTGTGAACATCTACATAAAATCGTAATTTTTTAATAATTCCTACATTTTTTCTTTAATTTATTGTACATATGCTGGATTTGGGGTCCTCAATGTAAATTTTGATCAATAAATACACCTAAATACTTTGACATTTTCGCTCAATTTTATGCATATGTATATGTCCACCTATTCTTGAGGATGAGATTACCATATAGTTAGTCTTAGTTGGGTTAATGGATAGTTTGTTGGCGTCACAATACTTAAAAACTAATTTCAATTCCTCATTCATAACAGACTCGAGGTGTTTTAAGTTAGCACTTGTCTCAAACATATTTGTATCATCAGCAAAGATTCTGAAGGAAAGCTTATTAGAGCAGTTAGGCAAGTCATTAATATAGAACAGGAATAATAGTGGATCCAAGGTTGCTCCTTGTGGTATTTCACGAGTAATAGTTTCACAGCTGGATCGGTATTGCCAATCTTGACAAATTGAGACTGATTGTTTAGATAGTGTTACTGTTACACGACATACCATTTGAGACGCAAATAAGAACCACTGATCAACTCGTTTTCTTTGTTTTGCCGTGAGTAAATTTTATTTACCCGTGAGTTAATTTTGTTTTGCCGTGAATTGGTGGTGTTTTGCCGTGCCGTGAATTAGTAGTGTTTTGCCGTGAGTTAATTTTGTTTTGCCGTGAGTAAAGTTTGCAGTGCCGTGACTTTTTGTTTGCTGTGACAGTTGAGGGCCACCGTAGGGACAAGTCTAAAACAAACACTCAAAACATAGTTAGTAGAGGGGACTGGTTAGGAAACGCGGCAAACTTCAAAGGGCCGGCCTATTGTCTGTCCTCTGAGCTTCGCTTGAACGTCACGTGACCAATGACCCTGCACAGAGCCAAAACAACATGGAGGACATGAACGACTTATTTTTCTTCGGCGACGATTTTGATGCCATATTGGAAACTTTAGTCTCCTCTACTAACTATGCTCAAAAGTTCTGCGTAATCAAGCACGATAGTTCTGAAACTGAAATGTTCAACGGTCCCAAAACTTGACCAGCTTTCCCTAACTTTACTAACAAACTTGAATAACTGATATCGTTATTTAGACCACCTACGAGAAAAAAAAATAGACTCGGGTTATAGTTCAGATGTACATATAGATAGATGCAGTACAACGAGGTTAAATGGCGACGTTGTTTCAGCACAACAGAAATTTGATTGTTAATCTCTGCTCAGAGCCATTTCTTGGAAATGGCCCTTTATCATTGTGTCAACAGACTGGATGAAAAAATGGATTTTCTCAGTTTTGCAGGTTGGGCAAATTTAGTGCGAGTTTAGGGCTCTAAATTTTCTCAAAATTTCTGCTGGCTGCAAAGTTAATGTAAACTCGGGCATTTGTTCCTGATGTATTTACTTGCAAATGTGATGAAAATGTTACATTTGCCTTAAATTCATCTTACTTTTACTACCAAGGTAGTAAAAACCAACATTCCAAATTCCAATTCGATCTGGAAAAAGTGGACAGGAAGAGCCACCTAGTGGAATGTCCATTGCTAAATTATTATCATTTATTTTATTATTTATATTAAAGTTCCACATACATATGCCAAACATTTGCTTTTCACTAAAAAGTGACATATTTACCATGAATGCAAATGCAAGTAAACATGCTGCTAACTAATTTGCTTACACCATTTTTCACCACATTTACTTATCTACGCAAAAATGCCACAATTATGTTAATTCAAACATTTATTCCCAATTTAGTTGCTTGCAAACGCTAAGTGAATATTTCATTTGCATGAAGTTCTCTTTACTTTCGTTACCAAGGTAAATATGTAAATTCCACATACATTTGCCACGTACTTGCTTTCTGTGCAAAAGTAACATATTTACCACGAATGCAAAATGCAGCTAAACATGGTGCAAAACAATTTGTTTACACTAGCTTTCACCCAATTATTCTTATCTGCGTAAAAAAGCCACAAATCTGCTAGCAAACAGGTTAAATAGCAACTGGTCAAGAACATACTCTATTGCTCATGCCATGTTGTTTTCAAGTGTTATGATTGTTGAGCGGCTTGGGGGAGGGGGGGGACTTTGTCTTGAAGAGGGATGCTTTAGTAAATTTCCTCTTTAAAATTAATTTTCCATGGATTACCTATAAGTGGCCATAGCAACGTTTTTGGTCATCCAATAAGGAGTCTTCTATTGTTTTCATCCTTAATAATTAAAGCTGTGGAGGCGCGGTGGCCTCATGGTTAGTGCGCTCGACTCCGGATCGAGTGGTCCGGGTTCGAGCCCCGGCCGGGACATTGTGTTGCGTTCTTAGGCAAGACACTTTACTCTCGCAGTGCCTCTCTTCACCCAGGTGTATAAATGGGTACCGGCAATTTAATGCTGGGGGTAACCCTGCGATGGACTGGCATCCCATCCAGGGGGGAGTGGAAATACTCCTAGTCGCTTCATGCTACAGAAACCGGAGTTAAGCACCGGCCTAATGGGCCACTAAGCTCGTAAACAGACTTTACCTTTATTAATTAAAGCAGCCACTGAAGAAACAGCTGTGACAAGCCGATAGTTAAGACTCCAACGAAGAAAGTAACAACTGATAAAAGCTAACAAGTTCTTTATCATAATGACCTTTTGCCATTGTCACTAAGATAAGTGTGGTAGTTCTTGTGATCTTTCTTTTATTTTCTGGAGATAGTCGTCCACACCATGTGTTAATTTCTGATGAACCCCTATCAAGCAGCCAACCTCTATTTAGCCGCTGCTTCATCTGGGTTTGACTGTATGCCATTGTAAACAAATAAACAAGATATAGTGACAGGCCTCTGCCTGCCACAAACATAAAAGCTTATTGCTTTCATGAACAATGTAAATCAGTAAATAACTATTGCACTTGAAGATGTTTACTTTCTTTCATGCTTGCTTTTTCCACACAACACTAAAATATTGTTTCGATTTGGGCAGAATGTAAAACAACATTAACAGTTGTTCATTTCTAGATTAACTGTATTCCTCAGATTAAGCTCAAACCTTTGATTGTGTTTGAAGCTGCAATGAAAAAAATTCTAAGGAGGAAGTAATTACCAAACCCAGGCTACCTAGTTACAAAACAATCACTCATGATTTGAGTAATAAAATGGTAAAAAAGTTAGACAACTACAGTTATTACTTCCAAATCAACCACAACGCAACGACCGTTGAAATCGGCTTGGTAACCTCGTCATGTTGGCAAACCAAGACTCGCGGGGGTACTAGACCTCAACTTGTCAACAAACTTCTTGACAAGTTTGACGGATAGATGGAGAAATGACACCTCAAAACTCAGACCCCTCTTGTCACATTACAAAGGAAAGTCGTCAAGAGATATCCTAATAGGAGCTTATCTTTGAGGGTAGAAGATTTAAATGCGCTAGCGAATGATAGAAGACGACAGGTCTATTAGCACCTTTCAACGGTCGACAACCTTTTGCTTTCCGGCTTTCCGGCTTGTCGCCTCACGCAAGGTAGAGGTTTTCATGGATACTCTAACGTCACCATTGGCCAAGGTCCTCGAACGGGTTTACTCTGGAACACCTGAGAAGCCAAGTAGCAGAGAGCCTGGACCTTAAACAGTTCTCAGTATCTGGCAGATCGACCACGCATGCGTTGGTGTATATGCTCCATATAATATTGGAAGCTCTAGATAAAGGGAATTGCTTTGTGAGAATTTTCTTCGCGGACTTTTCAAAAGGTTTTGATTCAGTGGACCATAACGCCTCGGTCAATTAATTGAAACTGCTTAATATCAACAATGTAATTGTTAGGTGGCTTTCTTCCTTTCTTTCTAATAGGCCCCAGCGCGTCAAAATCGGGAATGTCTTGCCAAATGTTGTCGTAAGCAATGGGGGTATCCCTCAGGGCACAAAATTTGCCCCGCTACTATTTGCTATTCTCGTCAATCGCCTAGTGTCCAGCTGGCCAAATCGACTAAAGTATGTTCATGACACCACAGTTTTTGAAATAATTCCTAGATGCTCCCCTAGTTATTTACAATTTATTGTTAACGAGATTAGGGATTTTGCTTCACCACGGAGAATGTGCTTAAAACCTAAGAAATTTAAAGAGCTCCAAGTAAACTTTCTTCGTTACTTGCCTGCCTCTCCTCAAGACTTAGTTCTTGGCAGTACTAGTATGAGTCAGGTAGATAGTTACAAGTTACTAGGTGTCTATATTTCCTCAGATTTCTCTTGGAACAACCACATTGAATACATTCTGAAGTAGGCGAACAAGCGCGTTTACACTCTTAGAGTGCTTGGGAAGGCAGGACTCCCCCAGACGGATTTAGTGCTTATTTATTGCTACCTGATACGGTCGGTCTTGGAGTACGCGGCGCCTGTTTGAGCATATCTTCCTGAGTACCTTATAATTAATGAGCCCGTCGAGTCAGTACAACAGAAAGCACTTAGGATAATCTTCCCCCGTCTTGGCTATGGATCTGGCCTTAGTGAGGCTCGGCTGCAACCCCTCGTGGTTCGCTGTTGCAGGTTCATGGCTGGGGCGAGGAGGACTGAACTTATGTTTCATCCTTCCTCGAGCCACAGAGGTCCATTGTGGTTATTCTTTGCGAGCCGGCAATGCTCGAGTAGATCGGTTTTGGGGGGCCACGGATAGACTTAATAATACTGTTACTGTTCGATGTCAATAAGATGTATATTTAATGTAGTGCTTATGTAATACTGACTCATACTGTAATTCAGCCTTAGCTGCGGGAGTATGAATTAATCGATCATCATCATCATTAATGTAAATTAAGAATAGAAAAGGACCCAATATGCTACCCTGCGACACGCTGCAACTGAGGGTACGAGCAGATGATAGTTTGCCACTGACACTACATCTCTATGTTCGGCCACTTAAGTACGACGAGAACCACTTTATAGCTACCAGATCAACACCCAAATATGACATCTTACGCAAGGTGATCTCATGATCAGTGGTGTCGAATGCCTTAGTTAGGTCAATAAAGACGACGCCATTTAGAAGGCCATTGGCGATGTTTACTGACTAAGCATATTGGCCTATAGTTCTTAGGATGCGATTTAATGCCCTTTTTAAAAAGTGGAGTCACTTTCGCCGTTTTCCAGTCGTTTGGATGTATCCTCGTGAGAATAGACTTTGAGAATATTGAGGTAAGAGAGGGTGCGACGATACAAGCAGCCATTTGAACAATTTACTCGGAATCACATCGAGACCGATGGCTTTCTTTTTATCAATTTTGGACAATATGTTAGAAACAATATCAACACTCGGAATTTGCAGAGAAAACGAATGATTAGTGGGCTCTAAATAAGACTCAGTATCAACATCAACATCAGGAAGATCTTGTGCTAATACTTGCACAACGTTTGTAAAGTGATCGTTGATAGTTTCCGCAATGTCCATAGGGTTACTTACTATTTTATTATCTACCTTGATCTCCAAATATTCGTCTACTTACCACTGCATGTTACGTGAAGTTAGCTCGTTGATAACATTCCATGTCTTGCGCAAATCACCTATGTTGGCTTTCAGGTTGTCAGAGCAAACTTGATTGAAGTGAATCAAATGCGGTCTTGAATGATGCCATCTTTAGCTTTGCTACAGATTTGCTAACCCCGAAAATCCATTCTTTCGTCCAGTGACAATTTAAAAATCATAAACGCCTCGAACTGACTTGTGAGATCAAGATTCATCTTTTAATCTCTTGGTATTAATTAAAAGAGTGACAGTGCTCAGCAACTGCTTCTGAGGGCATCCTTCATTCTCCCGCCAGTTTACTCACTGACAGATGTTTACAGAGGAAATTTTTTTCTCATGGAGTTTGAACAAGATGACATTAAGGAAACTATTTTAAACTTATCAAACGTAGTGCAATTCACATTTTATTAAGGCTGTGACAAACAAAACACGCAAGTAGAAATGTTTCATTTTGGAGCTCGCCGATCAAACACTGAATCCGTAAGCTAAATTGAAAGTCTACGGAAGGTGTGATAGTGACTCATATTCCGTGCCTGAAAGATTGAGATGCAGTTAAATCATACACTGCTGGGGTCATCTCTTGATCTCAATCTCATTTGTTGCTTAAAACGTACTCCTTATGTTCGTAAAGGAATGTTCGTTGCGAAAAAAGTCTTTCAACGATTTCCTCTTTTAAATAGGTGATATTGGAAATTTCAAACGTATATTCTTCAGATATTGTTGAACATCGAGCTGGTTAAAAGAGAGTAGATTTTACTGTTTGACTCCAAACTTAACTCCCTTGTTAAAAAGTCTTATCACAACGAAGTATTCTTACAGATTTCCATCAGTGGGAATCCTGGTCTGTTATCAAAATACTCCATTTTCCAGAATAATTTGTTTGGTTTGCAGAGCAAGTTGAGTTTTTCTGTCTCCGTGCTGAACGCGTATCCATCAGCTGCAGGGCCAGGTTGTTGAAAAGGCGGTCAGCGATGATTCAGGATAAAAAATTCAACTTGTCCTTAGTTTCTTTTGAAATAAAGTATTCAGTATGTAAGGGCTTATGTTGCAATTGGTTTTACCTTAACGTGACACAAAACTGACGGAAAAAATGTGTCCAATTAACACTATGTGGAAAGCTACAAAACTAAATTAAATATCGTTGGCTAACTGTAGATTAGCTTAGTTGTGCTTTGATCGACCCAGCCGGGGTTAATAAACTCTTTTGCTTGAACGAGAGTTATCCCTTAGAAATCTCATTTTACTTGAAAAGAAAATTCATCTTCCTAAATGCTCTAAGACGTAAAAGCCCAATCAGCACAATTTCTTTATCTGATATACTGATACGATCATCTGCATGCTTACTTGTAGTTTGTTTCAAGTCCAAGATGTCAAGCTATCCTCGACGATGTTATCTTTTACAAGAGGTGGGATTGGCAGGACAAGAGCATGGCATTGAAATTTCTCCTGTGCCTTTCGCTCATTATCTTCATCTTGGTGGTGACCCCTTTTTACGTTTTCATTCGATCAATCCAGAAGATTTGGTGCAGTACGTGTTTTAACGGACGCTGCAGTACGTGTTTTAAAGAACTCTACGAAATAGTAGAGGATTTATATGAGCTTCCCTACCATAAGTTTATCAACCACACCATTTGTTACGTTGCATTCCTGTCCTTACTATTCGCCTCATCTTTCGGTTTTGAACATGAGTACAGAACAAGTACAACAGGGGTTTCAAAAGTTGGTAAGTTGTGTTGATTGATTCTTTTGTGCCCACTTCACCGCTTTTGGTGTACTTAGCTAAGAGTAACGGTTGATTCTGCTGATGCTTTAGAGCTCAAATTAGCGCTCGGAATATTTCTCGAAATCGTAATGCACAATTTTGAATTTGGCGGTGGAGGTAGCGCGCTTACATCCAATCATTCTTCGAGCTATAACAGTTGTTGCCCTTATCAACAGTTACCTTAAACTGGAAGATTCTGATTAGTAAACTTGTGCAACATTAGAGGACTTCATACAACTTCTCGTCAGCATAAAGCATGTATCAAAGATTAAATTGTTCAACAAATAATGTAACAGCCTTTCCAATTCGCTTTGACAGCGTCATCTGTTTTCCCCTGGCAGGCAGACATTGGTTTTCTGGAAAACAAGTGAAATAAACGGTAAACTGAACTGTAGTTCTGATTTTTCCTTAGATTGGGCTGTCCTTGTTTTTTTGGTCGGCCTTCTCCTGCAAGAATCTTGGGAGGCTAAAAACCAAGGAATCCGGATCTATTTCTCGAAATGGTGGAATGTCGTGGACGCAATAACAATCTTTACATTCGTGGTGGCTTATACGACATGGCTCTTTACACGGCTAAGCGTTCATGAGGAATGGAAACCGAGGAAGAATGAGTTCATTGTGGCAGATGTCTTGTACGCCAGCGCCGCAGTGTTAGCGTTCTTTCATCTGGCTCACGCCTTTCAAATCAGTTCCACTCTTGGCCCCTTGCAGTTGTCATTGTACAGAATGCTGAAAGATGTAGCCAAGTTTCTTCTCATCTTTCTGTTGCTTTTCATTGCATTTGGAACCGGCATCGTAAAAGTTTATTCATACTATGTTGTCGCTCAAGTGAAACTTCGAGAAGTGAACGAAAGTCAATTCCAGGAGTACCATCCATATGCTCAGTAGGTGGATATTACTATGATATTCATGTAGAGTAAAACGCCCACTAGCAAACTGACATTTTACTTCCATAATTTTATGAATTAATACTGCTAAAAGAAATGTAAGGAGCTTTACTTGAGTTGTTGAGTGGATAGATGAAAAAAGACTCACGCCCATGTAATCGCACAGATAGAAAAGCATTAGACGCATAGTAAACTTGACATAAGAAAGTGAGAAAATATCTCATTTTTTCCATCATTCACAACTTTTCAGGCACGAGACAACTTTTATTAGCTTATTCCGGTTTCTGGTTGGCTTCGTGGAAGAAGACAAAATACATGTTGATGACCATGCCTTTTACCTTACACAACTCTTTGGTCGCTTGGGTTTCATTATCTACCTGACTTGTAGTACCATTGTTGCTTTAAACATGCTGATCGCCATGATGAATAACTCCTTTGACAGAGTCATGGTAGGTGTCAAATTTTGAAGTTTGTGACAGATTTTGACTTGATGTAATGGCTCAACGTATGCTCTTTGTTAGCTAGCTATTCAAAGCAACTTTTCTATCTTGGTCAGTGATGTCAATCACGTCGATCACCACACTATTATGGGTCTGTGCCATAACTCGTGTGAATTCGAGTAATTAGAGCCAACCTTCGCAGAAATCACCAAATTCCACTCAGATAACTCAGTTTACCTAATTAATTCGATCTCGGATAATTAAGGTCAAACTTTTATTAACCAAACTTGGTGGAAATTTATGTGAGAGCTAAAACATGCTATAGATTTTAACTTAGAACCTGAAATTTTGCCCCCAGGGTGATGAAGACAAAGAGTGGAAGTTTTCAAGGACTCAAATGTGGCTAGAGTATATCGACAAAGGAAATGCAATACCTGCACCTTTAAACATCATTTACTATGCCGTTTACGTCTTGATACTCGTACCATACGGAATTAAAAAAATCCTTTGCTGGATTGCAAAGGTATGCTGTAGATGCAAATGTAAGGTAAGTGTAAGCAGGAGCCCATTACCCTGAGCTTCCATCTTCCATACTGACCCTCTGAGCCAACCCTGTCCCGTATATTTCTATTTTTAGAAGCACCTCCCACGGCGGTTTTCGCGGGGGTTTTTATAATAGCCAATCATAAGAGAGCTGTCGTCTCTATTGCGTTACGTCTCTATTGTGTCACTCGCAGGCTGCTCGAAATTATTTCAATAATGGCGGAAAGCGCGAAAATATTAAAGAACCGCCGCAAATATCTCAGTTCTAAAAATAAAAAGATACGGGACAGGGTTGACTCAAGGGTACAACTGAGATGGAAGCTCCGGCTATTGGGCTCCTGGTGTAAAACATTGTCATTTTTTTGGAATAATTGCAAAATCCTTTTAGTACGGTCCAGGTAGTACCTGCATTATGATTCTGAGGAAAAGGGTTGGGAGATATCAATTCCGTTTGCTTTATCTCACCCGCTGGGATGAAACACCTTTTCAAATGAGCTGATCTCGTCTTCTTCCCTCTTCCCTTTTTATGGTTTCAACATTACATCAATACATTTTAGTTCTGAGAACCTGAACGAGCCTAAACCGGAAGTTATACGCACTAAGTCATCCACATAAAGATAAAAAACAGTTTGGGATCTCTTTCGATTGGTTTCCACCAACTGGACTAAGGCTCCGACGAAGGGCTAACGCTCGAAACGTGAGCTTTTGTAATCGTTGCGGTGGCCAATTTACCATTTCAACCTTGTTGATATATCCAAATTAGAAGGCTTGACATTAAACTGCTTTTATGTATTCATAGCCTTAGCACATAAACCTGTCCACTTCCTTTAGAAATTACCCCGTAACCTCATCCGCACGTTGTGCTGCTTTACTTGTCGGCTTTTTTGGACCACAACCTGATTCAGAAGAGAAGTTTGCAACTGTCCTTGTTTCAAGTATGCAATGAGATGTAATTTCAAAGGTTTAGAAAAAATAATGTTTCATCAGCATGACAGAATTACGGACTGTCGGAGCTTTAACCCTAAAGTAGCAATCGTTTCCCGTCTGATACTGGTTAATTAAGCCTGACGATCAGAAAATCAGAAAATCAGAAAATCTTACGCTCGGGCTTTTAATAGAAAGCGGTTTGAAGAACTTTAAGATACAATCCTCATAGAATCGGAAAAACTTCTTAACAATACACATTCCCAGCAGATATACCAGAAAGTGGGTTCACTGGGTTCGAAATATAATTTTTTTTATTGCCATTGTGGACACCGAAAAAATTCTCAGCATCCATAAGAATACATGTTTTCATAACCCGATGATCGAGGCGTTCCAGAACTCTTTAAATGAGATAACATGTGAAAGTATGCTATGAAATTTGTTTGCAAAGCCCCGACGTCCATTTTTCATCCAGAATCAGATCGCGACAAGCTTTAAAAATCTTGTTTTCATCTTCACTTCTGCAACGTCAGTCGACCAAGCAATATCCCAAACGAGCTCTCAGTGTTAGAGAATTTAATAACAGACTAACATTGATGAGTTCTCTTCTGATGATAATTGACGTGTTCTACTCAAGATGTTTGGCGTTTCTTCATTGAAATGAAAACAAATGGTATTCATTGCCCTTTTTAACTTTGTACAGCGGAAAGAGACTGGGGTGTTCACAACTTCTGTCACTCATTGCGGAAGTCTGTCTCACCCGATATTCTATTTGTAAATGTGTGAGAATGCTAGTGCTGCTTGATCTTAGTGAAGCTATTGCACTCGAAATTATTTTTACAGAATTGCCGCATTTGTAGACGCATCTGCTCTTGGTGCTGTCGCCGATGCGAGCCCGAGGTGTCCGAGCCCGAGGTGTCCAAGCCCACAGGACATGTATGTATTCAATTTTTCATATCACATCATGACTACTTTCTCCTGCAATTATTTCCTCTTAACTCTGAAGGACAAAACCGTTGATGTGGCTGAAATTACGAATGGGTTTCACACTCACTCCGTACAATGATGACCGGCATCAAATGTATCCAAATAGGTGCAATTTAAAGGATATTATACGTTGTAGAAGTATATGTTTATCGCTTAATAAATTCATCGAGAAGTTTTCTATTTTCTTGTTTTTGTAGACTTTCACATATGACTTCTCCTGTATTTGCCATGGATGTTCTTGTTTTTGCAAGCGGATCCGGAAGAAAGCAAACGTTGTTAGAAAGGTTTGTAATGTAGTTGCTGACCTATTATTATGTTGGCTGAGACAATCTTGAGCTGAGAAACTTTCGGTTGTGGTGTGGATGTCTACGAGGTCCGTGACCCATCTCCCTATATTACTTTCCGAAGGTAAGGAGGTCTTTTTCGGCCACTGACCGAATTGACACTTGAAACCTTGGCTAAGTCTTCACTTATCTCTCGAGACTTGAGCATGATCTCCGAATGAGCCATGTTTGTCCTTTTTTAAAACATCACGAGTACAGTTTGTAATGTGACTGTTTTGCCTTTCAGGAACGCTCACAAGCGATTATATCATCTGTTTCCAAGTATCTGAAATCGTTAACCAATCGCTACCCAGACAAGGATACTGAACTCAAAACAAGCGACTCAGCAAGTTCACCAGAAACAGAAGCGGGTGAAGGCGTCCGGGAATGAAACTTCCAGTGATTATAAGAACATTTCAGCCAAAGTAGTCTGAAACAAAGGTCGGAAACATTACGTTCAATGCTTTTTCACTCTGGAGTTACAGTTCGCTTATTATTGCACATGAGTTACTAAGTATAACCTTGTCGGAGGAACCTGGAATGTATATATCTTTGCTGTATTTTAGATAAGGGAAACCTTTATTACACTGAAAGAACGAGAGGCGTGGAAAGGGACCCTATCGTTATGATAATGATTTTACTTACTTTTTGTGACTGGGAATCACACGAGAAACAAAACTAATGCTGCTGATCACCATTTCCTTGCAACGCATGCGTTATCAGCTACAGTTCCTGGCGGCAAATTTTAGTTGTCTTCACCAATCCCCAACGAGAGCAGGACACGTATGAGCAAATGATTTAGCCTTTAAGTTTCATTTGCTCATTTGGTAAAGCAGGCATAAAATCATTTAGGTGAACCGCAGTATTCATTTATCAAAAGTGTTTCAGTGGTTTTCTTGGCGGTCATCAATATGCAACAGAGTCTCTCTTAACTTCTTTTAATTTCCGGAATACAAAAACCACTCTAGATCTGACGTAAAGTTCTTCCCCTGAAAGCATACTAAATAATTTTGAGGAAGACGACTGTACTTTGACTATCGTCCGTACAAGATTTTTAGGATAGGAGGAGTTGCTCCGAAGACACAAGATTTTCAAACAAAAGAGAAAAAAATCAGACGACAAGCTCGCTGATAAACTGCTTTCGGCTCTAGAGAAAAAAAAAATGGGGTTAGTGTTCTAAACTAAGCAGTTCAATTCAAGTTTTTACACGTCTTTAAAGTAAAAATGTTTAGACAGTTTTTATTTACCCATTAATAGAAGCACCTTTAACTATTGTTTTATTTAATGTGCGTTCAATCAATTATGCGTTTATTTTTAGATACTTTAGTCTATGCTCCTGAAAAGCTCCGGGGAGGTGACAATAAAGTATGCTAGTATTTCACTGAACTCTCTCTTTCCCGTAAAACTAAAATAAAACAAAGGGATTTTAACATAGATGATAACGCGACTTCAACCTCCGTTGAGGAAACTACGGGCAGTCCTTCATTTTCGGCGAGGTCCGTGGGGCGATTCGAAAAAAAACATCAGGGAAACAAATAATTGACGCGAGTGTCGCACGCTGAGCTTCTGGAGTGACGCACTCGAATAGAAGGGACTACAGACTAAGCCCAAGAGTTTGACTTCTGTTCACAACGCAAAAATATGATTGGCTATCGCCCAGAAATCTAGAGATTAATCAAGAAATCGGAACTCAAGAGATTAATCATAGCTGATGACCTACGAGAATGTTAAGTGCGGTTCCTGATCGTATGATGGCGGTCTGCGGCCTTTCCCTACATTTTGGTAGTTCGGAAAGCCGCTAAAATCTCAAACAAAAGGTTATTTTTCAAATTGGCACTCTTAATGCCCATCAACGAACGCTTTTCATTGTTGTAATTTATTCTTGTTTTCTCGTCATCGTGTTCCCACCAATCGCGTGGCTCCACTTTCTGTATAAAAAAAACACACACACAACCCACAACTCCTCCATTCGCTCTGACGAAGGGCTAACGCTCGAAACGTCAGCTTTTAAAAATATTTACGTTGGCCAATTTACATTATCAACTTGGTTAATAAAACCCTAAATACCTTGTTACTCCCACCTATGCAGCCGGCACCACAGTTTCTTTAGAAACTTACCCACTTTATTCCTTCCGCACTAACTTGAAGCCACTGATTCTATGATTTTCAATTTATATTTTCTTATGTGTATCTTGCTATTTCTCCGAAAACTATGTTTGAAGTTGACGGCTTTTCGCTTTGCAAAGTTATGTGCTGTGATATTGTTTGCTCGTGGGAAGTCCGACTCCGGTATCATAGCCTTATAGTATTGGAGAAACTGTAACAGATTTGACTTAGAATTATTAATTCCCGACTTAATATAAGAAGCAATGAGCAAAAGAAGGCATTTTGGCAGTACTGGGAGTACCCCAGGTAAAAGAGCCCCGAAAAAAAGCTCAAACGAAGCAGCGGAAGCAACGACGATAAAAGTCCAGCTCGGAGTAGTTTGATTTCCGGTGCGAGCACTTCTTTCAGTAAAACCATGCGACCCGAAGAATGGACAAGAGACGGAAAGTCAGCATTGGTCGAATATGGGGCCATCTATCATGAGGGAGGATGACGCACCAATGGCCACCAATTTTTCATAATCAAGGTTTCTGGGAGCCGATTGTAAATGCTACAGCCGCTTTTTCTTATTTTCACACCTGCTCTCCTTTCCCCTCTCTTTCCAATGCTATACCTTTTTTGCTAAAAGTTCCCCTCGTTTTCGAAGATTAAATTTTAAGAGAAATCCGATTAGTAAGTGAATATATTAATATTGCGAAGAATCGAAGCACAGCATCTGAGCTACTCGCAAATTGAAACACTTCGGCTGTTTTCAGGTAAGCAGCCTCCAGTTTTAAAATATTGGACCAAAATCTAGACTAAACTATGAAGTAAGTGATACCTTCGGCCTTCTAGTCTCCCTAATCTATAATTTACTCATGCTTATTAACCCCAAATTGCACTCAAAATCATGTTATTACATACCTAATAATATACATGTTTCTCAGTTCTGATTGGTTAAGATGAATGCAGTTTTCAGTTAATTCAGTGCAGAAGAGAGTTAATTCAGTGCAGAAGAGGGTTAGCTCAGTGCAAAGAAAGAAACAAACCAGACATTCTGATTGGTCAGAATGATTGGTCAACGTCAAAGTCAATGTCAAGGTCAATCTCAATTGCAGGGTTTGAATAAATTATTTTGCACGTGATGCGCACACTTTTCTTCTGCGTAGTTATGAGTAGCTACCTCGTATTTTTTTTCATTAAGAGATAATCACATGATTTTCTCGTGCAATTTGGAATAAATAAGCTTTTGTAAATTTTTTCAGACCACAAATTGCACTCGCCCTACGGGCTCATGCAATTTTGTTAGTCTTTGAAAAAATTTACTCGTGTTTATTTATTCCAAATTGCACTCGAAATCATGTGATTACCTATACAAACTGCACTCCACTCACTTCAATGACCATTATATACTAATGTAGCGAGAAAAATACAGCCTGTAGCTTGATAAATTGAACACTCGCTTCCCGAAGAGAAAAATTAAAACAATAGGGGTGGTTGCAATAGATGATATAACCACTGCATGCCGTCCAATGGAAGAATAATAAAGGGCGTCTGTTAGTTACTCATTAACTCTGCCCTGATCATGTGCGCTCGTCCCTAATGTCACTTGTCGTTAACCTTGGACCACACGCAGCCCACCATTAGGCGGCTTTGCTTGTTTTGGTAAAAAATAATATAGTTTTGTTTACGTATGTATAATTTGGATTATCAGGAACGCGAATTCAACTTCCGCTGAGCGGTTTCTTGTGTAAAGTCTATTGTTTGTGCTGTCATTATGATCGAAAACGTGAAGAGGCGCCCGCAATTTTTCGATAAATAATGCTGGCAAAGTGACTTTCAATGCGGAAAAATGATCGCGTGTCAAAAACTACGGCGCTTTTTATGATTCACGTCACCCAAGTATCTGCTGGTAAATACGTGATCGACAGCATGCATGCACATTCTTCCTTTGGACGATTGAAAACACGGGCCAAATTTATCAAATCCTGTCGATGAAAACGCAAGATTCAAGCCATCGGGACCTTATTACAACATGAAATGAAATTTACGATCACTTCAAACCGTTGCAGCCGCCAATCACGGTAAGGGATCGACATATATTCTTGAAAATGGAATAAGGTATACACTCTCCTTCTTTTCATAAGAACGTCTTATTTTGGTACCGAGGCTAAACTTTATCCGCGATTGAGCCTGAAAACGTTCTCAACACGGTCTTAAAGTTGTGCGGTAATTAATCAATTCGGACGTGACCAGACTAAGCTTGACTACAAACCGAGTTGTTCCGCAAAGTATCGTGCAATAAACACAAAGTTAATTTTTAAAAATTTCTCCAAGTATTTGGGTTCATTGTCCTGTTAGACCACAGTTTTACATTTCTTTTACCTTAGTTTATACTTCTCATCAAGATTAAAAAAAAGAGCCGCTCCTAACTGACTCTCAGCCTACTGAGTATGTTCTTAATTTGTTCTTAAAATTTTGGTTCATCTCAACATGAACGCTCTTGAAAAAAAAGGTTCTGATAAAAAGAAAAGTGTATAAGCTTGGTACGTCGCTACAACAGATACGTTTGTTTTGTATTTTTTTTTTTAACGTTCAATTTGTACATGTTCATCATACGATTGTGGGAGGAGTTGAAGTTTGAAGGATCAAAGCAAAGTTGAGGACAATGTAATGATCTTTGCACTTCTTATTGCATCCGAAACGAACCTCACGGTCTGACTTTTTGTAAACCTTTTCTCTGAGATAGTAATTTTCGATTGGGTCAACGCTCCTACGAACGAGACGCTCGAGAAGCTTTCCTGTGTGATGCACGGGTTTCAATGTAATGTAGCGGGCAGACGTACAATAGATGAGTAATTTTTACAACCGACCAAATGACTGCGTGGAACATGGCATAAAGTATAATTTACACAATCGACGGAATACATAAATCTGACGGTGATTATCTCAACCGCATAGAAGAGTGCGTTAAAAAAAAAAAAAAGACCATCCCTCTATATTCGAGCACACGACATGTTTGGAATAAATAATCAGAATTATTTTATTATTATTTTCCATATTACCAAATTAGTACTTGGCAAAAGGTTCAACGGATAATCATAAAGCACCAATAGTATCGTACAGTTTAACCTTCACCTTGCGTCTAACTAAATGAACGTGACCGGATGACAAGGGTCAGTATTTAATTATGGGAATTTTTAAACTATTCCTGAAAAGCTATCATCCTGAAATTTTACAAGTACCTACACTTTTCAATGCCAATAAATCCTCTATTGCATGTTATTATTGTCCAGCTTTCTGTATTTGAGACACCTGAAAAATTCTCCAATTTTGAAGAGTAATTCTTCCGTTGAGGTAAGTTTAATGTCTTCTCAGTATCACGGAGAACAGAATTAGTAGACCAGTCGATGCTCGGAAGTAATTGGTAATGGACAACAACCGAGCGTTTAATTAACTTCTGCTCCTGCCTCTCGCCCTTACATAGATCTCGCTTTCCGCCCTCTCCAGCCCCCTGTTCTCCCAGACTCCCGCACCCCTGTCCCCCTCCGCAATATGCAATGGTTCAGATTAAACAGAAACGGTGTACCGGTGTAGCGTTGAGTGAAATAGATCCTTCAAAAGTCGAATGAAACAGCATAAACACAAACGATCTGGCGGTGCGTAAAATAGATCATTCAAACGTCGAATGCTTCAGCGTAAACACAAACTGTGTGGCGCTGCGTCAAATGGCTTTGCAGAGATCCAAACGCGTTAACTAAACATTGAATTGCTTAGAATGACATGAAAAATAACAACGTTGGGGCTGACGGCGTATTGAATGGTTGAGTTTGTTAGCCTATGGCTTGATGCGAAACGATTTTGCGTGACGTGAAGGTGTTAAACAAAACATATCTCACCCTCCCTCAGCTAGTTAGTTCAAAATTGAGCTTTCGTCTTCAGCCCTCCCTCCCCCCTCCTCGCCCGCCCTCATTCAAAAATTTGCTACGCGGGCTCTAATGCAACCGATGCCAAATTGCATATGATGAAGAGTTTTTGGAAGACACTGAGAGACAAACAATGGATAAAACTGAAGAAAATCCCGGGGGTGTTAGGCAAGTAAAACCAAACCTTTTTTAGTTTCACAGTCTAATAGCTATCCGGTAGTGATATGTGAACTCTACGTCGAGAAACTGCGCTAATTTAGTTTCGTTTACATATTTATTGTTTGGATAATCATGAACGCGAATTCAACTTCCGCTGTGTAAAGTCTATTGTTTATGCTGTCATTGTGATCGAAAGCGTGAAGAGGCTCCTACTGGCAAAGTGACTTTCAATGCGGAAAAATGATCGCTTGTCAAAAACTACGGCGCTTAATTTTGATAAATTTATGTCACCCAAGTAGCTGCTGGTAAATACGTCATCATCTGCATGCGCATTCTTCCTTTCGACGATTAAAAACACGGACCAATTTAACAAATCCCGTCAGTGAAGACGCAAGATTCAAGCCATCGGGACCTTATTACAACGAGAAACGAAATTTACGATCACTACAAACCGTTGCAGCCGCCAATTGTAAGTAAAGGGATCGATGCACGGGTAGGCATTTATAAATTATGCTAGCATAATTTTTGGCATAATTCGAGCAAACTGGCATAATTTCTGCCAAGTAGCAATGCTAGAATAATTTGCGCATTTTGATAATTATCAGATCATTTTTGATGCCATTATTTGATAATTTTTCGTTTCTAGTCCCAAGCACTTGGTGACCTTAATCGATATTTAAAGTTTTAGTTAAACTAGTAGCATTTGTAGTTCACTGTGAAGCACTGAGCCCGGGTCTAACCTGAACCACATGTTTATTTGAAATTAATTGTGGATTTGTTGCGTTTCTTTCCATTAGACGAACGGCTTCTAGTTAAAAAATATATATTTTGGACTTATTTGCATTTTTTCAAAGAGCATAATTTAAAAAAAAAGGTGGCATAATTTGGAAAAAAGAGCATAATGTTAACATAATTTGGCCAAAAAAAAGGCAATGCTACTAGCATAATATGCCACTTTACAAGCATAATCTATAAATGCCTATGCACGGGTTTCAATGTGGTGCAGATGGCAGGTAGTCCGTACAATAGATAGAGTAATTTTTACAATCGACCAAATGACTACGCGCAACACGGCACAAAGTATAATTTACACAATCGACGAAATGCGTAAATCTGACGGTGATTATCTCAACCACACAGAAGAGTGCGTTTAAAAAAAAAAAAGACCATCCCTCTAAATACTGATGGATATTCGAGCATACAACATGTTTGGAATAAATAATCAGAATTATTTTAATTTTCCATATTATCAAATTGGTATTTAGCAAAAGGTTTACGGATAATAATACAGCAACAATACTATCGTATAGTTTGACCTTCACCTTCCGTCTGACTAAATGTACGTGACCGGATGACAAGGCTCACTATTTAATTATGGAAAATTTTCAAATTATTCATATAAAGCTGTCATCCTGAATTTAACAAGCACGTACACCTTTCAAGGCCAATAGATCATCAGTTGCATGTTATTATTATCCAGCTTTCTTTGTTTGAGACACCTGAAAAATCCTTTAATTTTGAAGAGTAATTCTTCCTTTGAGGGAAGTTTAAAGTCTTCACAGGAAGCGTGAGGAGAAGACATGAGAAAAAAGTTGTAATAAGTCTTTGCATGTTTTACAGGCGAAAAGGGAACCCTCCACTGAATGAAGTAGGCTAAGCGTTTGAACCGAGATTGTATCTCTGATGATTTCTACGTGCCTTAGAATTTTTCGAAGCTGTTCTTTTATAAAGTAATGGAACCTCCTCTATGATAGGAAACGATAAATTGATTTAACAAGCGATTTGCATCAATGCCTTTAAAAGCTCTTATAAAGCTGCTCTTTCACAATGTATAATGAAACCTCCCACCTCTCTGATAGGAAATGATACATTGTTTCAATATAAGCTAATCTGCGTCAGCGCCTTTATAGAGCTCTTCATGATCAGGGTTAATAGCCCAAAAAATTGTTTCAACGGAAGGCTAAAACATTATGTTTCGGAGTTGATTCGGCAAATATACAGACAAATTTGAAGCAACACAACGAAGTATGATATCGGTAAATAATGTTCTAACAAACTACAGACAGTCAAGGTGCCTGTGAATTAGAGTCCATAGTCTAATGGGTGGCGGTCTAAATATTCAGGGATCGCTGATCCGTCCGAGATGTCGACAACTCATTAGAACCGTACGCCCTAAAAACCGTTCTCTTGCGCTCATAAAACAAAGCTTGAGCTTTTTTTCCCTCCTTCCTCGATTAGCTACGATGCTGTTTTCCCCTCCTTCCTCGATTAGCTAGAATGCAGTTTTTCCCTGACTTCATTTAAGTGAATTTAACTTGAATTGAAGCGATAACTTCCAGGCTGCGGTGGCGTAGTTAATACATTACTTAGAGGATAATTATCTTTTGACGGATAACAGAAAAAGGCTAAACCGCAGATTTTGAAATGGCACGCGAGACCTGCTGATCGTTAACTATTTACACTCAGAACAATTTTTACGTGTGGATAACTAACAAAGTTTATATTTCACTCTGCTTTTTATTTAGGGACCAAGTTTGGTATGCTGGTTGATGACAAGTATAATCAGTGTCTCTCCACCATAGCATGAACACAGTTAACGCATTCGGAAAATGTATGTATGTGTTTTTGCCAGTGGTCAGGCGGATGAATCCGTGGCACACATTTCATTTGCAAAAACTATTTATGTTCAGGGTCTCATACGTTAACGAAGGCGTAGATTATTATGAAACTCTGTATTCATTCACATGCTTCTTTACTGAGATTTCTTTGTTGAAATGAAAACATTGTTAATGATGCTGATACATATAGAGGATCGAGAAGCGGATGTAAATTTTATTGTCACGTGACGCTGAAGAACAATATCTCTTCAATTCGAAAGAAACCATCACGAAACTCTCTGGTCACAACCTCACCCCAGATCAATCGGAAGCACTCAAGTTTGGTCTAACGCACTCGATTTATCCTCCTACCATTAGCAAGACTGATATTTTTGCTTGCTTCGAACTGATTAGCCACACGATGAAAAGACATCTTATTGACACCTCCAACACCGGCAAAATAGTTGCTGATCTTTCGCATCTTGCCCCTTGCTACATATCCTAGTATAGACCTACCACTGCAAATCTGAAAAAACACAGTATTTTAAGGAATCTCCGAAAGAACAGGGACATAGTCATTTTGAAACCCGACAAAGGGAACGGTATCGTAATCCTTGATAGAACTACATATGACAATGGTTTATTTAGTATAATTAACAAATATCTCAAGAGTTCCGGTCCTGTGCTCACTCGTAAGAAATTGTTACCATGAGAACATAACATTCATATCTTCGAGCTAACGATTAATTTCCCTTTTTTTTTTTTTTTTTTTTTTCATTCCAAACAACGAACAAACTAAGTTCATTCAGTAAACTTTCCAAAGGCGGGAATCGCGACATCGTTGCTCAATACAAAAGTACGCCACACATTGCCGGAATGTAGTGGTCGTATATATTCTACGAGCATTTAGCTTCATTAAGAATCAAGACTGATTGTTTATTTCGAGAACCGTGACAGAAAGCCAACTATGTTTGTAGTACAATAATATGTTTCTTTCTTTTGAATTTCTTCTACCGCTTTTGCGACCCAATAACCAACATTGTCTAAATACTCTGTAAAATTCTCTCATAACATTTCTTTGACTTGCGCGGGATCAAATCGGGCAAACTTTAACAGGAAAGATGAGTTTATCTTGCCCAAAGCTAGTCAAAGAACTGCAGGATTCACTTCATATTGCCGACGGGCACTGTCTGCGATGTTATAAAACATGATAATAGTTAGGGGTCAGGGTGGTTCAGAGGAAATGAAACGAGTTACTGAATGACCCGGATCAATCGTGATAAGGAGGGAGTGTTTGAGATTCGTTCTGGTCGCCTGAAAGTGGATAAATGCATAAAGGTAATACCAAATGCATCTCGGTTTGGAACCTTGAGAAAATTCGACGCTCCATTCTTGTCGTTTAGATAAAGAAGTGCTCTCTACATGACCTCAGAGCACAAATAAAGAATCGAGGATTGTCTTGAGTTCATAACTAACGTTACATGATTTTGATTTAACTGAAGATGAGCCTGACCTTTCAAAATACTTATCTGAAAATTATAGGTTTGACTTCATTTAGAACTCTGTGCATTATGCTCATGCCTATGACAAAAACAATTATTATAATGAAGAAAATGAGAATCAGCCGTTGTATTCTCCATGGTGTTTACCCAGAGTTGGTCGATTTAGTTGCCTTACTGCATAAAATTTCCTGTTTTTTTTTTTTTCGTTCTTTGTTTCCGCCTCATATTCCCTTTGCCATTAGACATCAATGTGGCAATAAAACTTCCAAATATCTTTTCACAGTCTCTTCGATCTGCAGAAGCTTAAATATGGAGCAGGGGGGTTCTACAGGAGATGTTCCTTTGGAGACGTTGAACTGTCGCGTAGACCTGACAGACTTATTGCGGAACATCGAGGAGGAAGAATATGCTAATAAAGTAGAGATAGACGACGAAGAGGCAACCAGTGCAGAGGATCTGTTGGCTGAGGAGCTCCTCGGAGCCTTGGAAAGAAATGAGGCTTTAGAAGTGTGGGAACTGGTTAAAAAGAAACATTCTATTCTTTCCAAGACAAGTTTATACCAAGACATCGCCAACCTGGAGAAGAACAGCCCCGAAAATTCTAAATCATTTAGAGTTTTTTGCAGGTCCGACCGAAAATCGTGCAGTGTGGTCAGGTCAGATGCAGAGGATGATCAGAAAAACAACGCAAGGAAGCGAAGATGGATAAAAATACTCTCTAATCCGCTGTTCATTGGTGTGGAATGGCTTTGGAGGAGCTGCCACACGGACAAGAATGAAGATGTCATTGAAAGTGCTCTAGAGGATTCTCACCGGTTGGAGAAAATAGCCTGGCACGAGCAAAGTTATGAAGGAGATGTATATAAATCATCAGTTGAGGCGTACGAAACATTTGCTACTGATGTTCTTGAAGAAAGTACCTTGGATCAGTTTTACGAGATCATGAATGTCGAGGGAGACGATTCTGTACTAGATGAGAAACCGCGACGAGTCACGAAACACAAACAAAGCCTAAGCCTTCTGAAGATCGCTGCCAACAAGGGAAGAAAGAAGGTATGTTTTTTTATCAGCTTTTGCATAAGACTACGTGTAATAATGAGGGATCCGGAAGTCCTCAAGCCCGTAAAAAGAGACTTCACAACGTGCAATAAAACTGATATTTCAGCTGAAAAGTACGAGATTTCTTAGAATTAGTTCGATTTGATCCTAATCCGCCGAAGTTAAAGACAACTAGCTCCTTCTGATGCGGCATCGGCGAAGCAAACCTTTGTAAAACTAAAAAGCGAACAATTTTCTTACATGCTAAGAAGATAAAGCAAAAGACCTGAAAGTTGGTAAAAAAATTATGTTCCCTATTGCTCCGTAAATGTTCACTAATTTATTGTAATATTTACAGTTCGTGGCAGGTCCTAGATGTCAATTCATTCTTAACCTGGTAACTTTCGAAGGATGGCCAGATTGGAAAAGTAAAAGCTGGGTGGAAAAAAGCATTCGATGGTTCGTTCATTTTCTTCTCTCGACGATCATTGCCCCCATCTACATTCTATTACGCCTTATTGGAAAGGTTTGCCCTAGCAAGTCCAACAGTGCGTGCTTCTTGAGCAATAATCACTGTCAAAGATGTGTTCAAGAAGTTTTTGAATGGGTTCATTCCCTCTATGAATCTCCCTTCTCTAAGTTCGTGAACCACACGATGTCTTATATCATCCTCCTTTGCCTTTTATTCTGGTCAACTATGGGTAACGAAGTTGAATACTACAGTGAAGCAGGACTTGACACGCTTGGTAAGTCATCAGTCTGCCACAATTGTAAGTTGGACAATGGTTTAAGTCATGTATCTCAGCTAGAAGATCATTCGTATCTCTACCATAATACATTTTATTAGTAAGCATATTCATATAACACAGCTTCATACGTCAGGCATGCGCGAAGGGGTCAATTTCGGTCGGACACTCGCCAACTTCACGCCCAAATTTTCAAAAACATTACAAACAGCCACTTTCTCGCAAAAAAATTGAAACTTTCATAGAGATCTGTAAAAGGAATTAAAGTTTAGGAGGAGGAAAAATCAAGTTTGTTCGAACACAAACCTTAATCAAATACGAGTCTCCTGTTGATTTACCATTTTGTTTTATGATTCACCAAAAAATTTATACGCTTTTAATAGACCGTGACTTATTGGCTGGTCTGATTTTTGTAACGCGTGTGCGACAACTTGGTCATTTTGTCACGTCACTTGGTTATTACAACGTCGGCACATGTGCAGATGTTTAATCGCTGTGTTTGTGGTTATTTAGTTAACTCATCCTTCGGGAACACTGAAAGTACCGCTATACAACACCTACTGAGGTTATTATAGAGCGCTGGACTGTTGTGCGGGAGGTCGAGGGTTCGAGCCCAGCCGGAACAACACCCACGGTCTTAAAATAATTGAGAAGAATTTGCCACCTTTCTATAACATCAAGAAATGGTTAGATATTCTAGTCTTCTCGAATAGGGACGAATAAATGGAGGTCCCGTCTCCCGCAGGGTTGGGGTAGGAGAAGTTCTTTCCCACACATGAGATTACTGTGTGATGGATGTCCTCCCCTGGGGTGGGATGGGTGGGTGTTTTAGAGGGCCACTAGGGAGAATATTTTCAAAGTAATCGGTGTCACCCTCTTAAACTAAAGGTTATTATTATAACCCATTTTCAGATTATGCCGTTCTTGTCTTTGTCCTTGGCCTTTCCTTAAGAGATATCCTCGGAGCTTATAAGCAAGGAACCACCTTCTACTTCTCAAAATGGTGGAACGTGATGCATGTGGTGACCCTCTCAACTTTCTTGGTGTCTTACTCGGTGTGGCTAATTGCATGGGAGATTTATGGAGAATGGGAACCAAGAAAAGTAATATTTACTGTGGCTGATGTCTTGTACGCAACGGCCACTGTGATGGAATTCTTCCATTTTACCTACGTGTTTCAGACCAACTCAACTCTTGGCCGCTTGCAGTTGTCCCTGTTCAGAATGGTGAAGGATGTCATGAGGTTTCTTTTGATCTTTATTATGCTCTTCCTCGCTTTTGCTGCCGGTGTGGTAAAAGTGTACGCGTATTATGTCTCCTCGCAAGTGAAACTAAGCCGAGAACTTGGCAACAGTACCTACGCGGAAGATCATCCTTATGCCAAGTTAGTAATTTTTCTCCGTGGCAGAATCACGAAAGTTGAGAAAGAGAGACAGACAAAAGAAAGACTAATGTAAGAAGGTAGATAGAGCAAGAGACAGATAGACAGTCGACGCCTTGGATGAAATGATTAAAGGATAGATGGGCTAAGGCAGTGCAGATAAAAGGGATTGTAGTATAAAATCCGTGACCCTAGAAACGTATATGTGGTACATCTTATAAGAGATGATCCTCATTTAACGTAGAGCAATGTAAGCATATATTAAACTCTTCCGCTAATAAATACTTTTTTTCGCTTTGTCTTTTAGGCATGACTTAACAGCCTATGGGCTAATTTGGCTGTTATTTGGCAACGTGGATGAGGACAAAATACTCGTAGATGATCCTGCATTTTCTCTTATATCTGTTTTTGGTCGCATTTTCTTGATAGCATACGTAGTTTGTGTCAGTATGGTTGCTTTAAACATGCTGATCGCCATGATGAACAACTCATATGAAACGATTACGGTAAGTGTTTGTGAGCATGTTCAGCCATTCGAAAAATAAGAGACCTATAACCATTTCAAGGCAAGAAAGTATCATGATAAGTGGAGACAGAGTTAGCCGCATTAAAACTTTTCCAGTCCTTTCCAAAACGTGTCCTGAACGGTCTCCTAATCTTTGGAAGCTCTAATTTGTTAGATTTGCAATGTGCATTTTATACCCTCCTAAGACTGCGATGTAAACAATACACCATTAAGACTTGGTTTGAAATGGCTGTCATTAGCTAGACTTTCTCAAAGTCGTTCGCTTGGTTTTCTGTTCTGGTGTGATAGGACTCGCTACAGCTCGCTCAGCTCGACTCGCGCTCGCTACTCGGCTCGCGCTACTCGCTTAAAAGCGCGACTTGTGAGCAAATCTAGTCATTAGCGTGTTGATTGCATTTCGTTAATATATTATTTTGACTTAACCTTTTTTATTTCGAAGGATGAAGAGTGGAAATTAACATCTACTCAAATTTGGCTGGACTACATGAACGAGGGAAACTCCATACCTGTACCTTTCAACCTTGTATATTATTCTTTGTCACCCTTTTACATCCCAATTTATTGCTTCCGTAAATGTCGGAAGAAGGAAAAACAGTCAATCTATCGTGAGGTAAGACTGTCTGTTTGTTTACCAACCAAAAGAGCTAGACAATTTATAGAATCTGGTTTAAGATCATCAAGGAATTGAGTGAACATAACGCTGTAAACATAATCTCTCTCCAAGACTATCCCACAAAACTCGTTGATGATTAATTATTGTTTAGCCGTTATAAGAAATGCTTTAGTACCATCATGGTTTTGATTCTAAGTTTCCAGTTTCTCAGTAACCATCATGCTCATTGCTTTTTTCTTGGGTCTTCCTGTTTCTGCAAGCCCATAATTGCAAGAATTTTGAAAGAGGGTTGTATGACTGTTGAATGTGGCTATACCATCATCTATCCTGCTATGACTCGCGCTCCTTTTCACCTGCGGCCCGGAAAATTTTAAAGATGAATTCGTTTTCAAAGCACCTCCTTGTTTGTTACCAAATTATTACAATTACAATTTACAATTACAGTTTATCACTTATAGAGCGCTATTTGCAATGACAGATCAAGAGCGCTTTACAATCAATCCTAACCCACCCATCCCATCCCATAGAGTAGAGTAGACATCTATATTTATACAGATGAATAAAGGCTGATAGTTTCGAAAGAAAATGTTTGGGGCTGCGTCGGTGGGAGTAACGAAATAATTTGGATATATCAACAAAGTTGAAATGGTAAATTGGCCACCGTAATGATTACAAAAGCTGACGTTTCGAGCGTTAGCCCTTCGTCGCCCTTCGAGCGTTAGCCCTTCGCTCCGACGAAGGGCTAACGCTCGAAACGTCAGCTTTTGTAATCATTACGGTGGCCAATTTACCATTTCAACTTTGTTGATATATCCAAATTATATCTATACAGGATAGCCCCTTCAGCGTAGTAAACACTGGTATCAAAGGGGGTTCTGTTACCCTCCCATCCCGCTAGGGGAGGACATCCATCACACAGTAATCTCGTGCGTGGGAAGTTAACGTCTCCTACCCCTAACCCTGTAGGATACGGGACTTCCATTTGTTCGTCCCTATCCGAGAAGACTAGAATATCTAACCATTTCTTGATGTTATAGAAAGGTACCATATTCTTCTCAATTATTTTAAGACTTGAGTGTTGGTCCAGCCGGGGCTCGAACCCTCGACCTCCCGCACAACAGTCCAGCGCTCTATCCATTGAGCTAACCGGGAGGCGGTTAGCTCTTATAGACTCGTCAGACATGCATATGTTGGACAGCCACATTCAGTCTTGTAATCTCGGTTACGTATTAATTTTTTCCCTTTCGACTTTTTGCTCCAATGCTTCGCGCCTGGGCCACGCATTAGTAAAAAAAAAAAACTCGATCTGTAACTTAAAGTACAAACTTCCTTCTGTTCAATAAACGAGAGGTAGTTATTCAGTAATTCCATGTGATATAGTGCAATAGCTGCAGAGAATAAAATAATGACATTGGTGACTGTAAGTGTATCGCTCGCGTTCCTACTTTGCGTTTTCCAAGTAATAAAGTCACCTTCCTAGTGAAAGAGAAATATAAAAGAAGAAAGTTGCAATCCTAATTTCGCCTTTAGATGGCCACAAACGAACTGTGCTTGAACTGTTTTTTGTTCTTTCTCTCTCTCTTTCTTTCTTTTCAGAAGCGCATGCAAGCTATGAAATATTCCGTTGCAAGGTATCTGAAAAAGAACTTCTTACTGAGGACTGTGTTGCTAGGACAAGCCGGCCCGTGAAGAGGTCAATGGATTCCCAAGCAAATAACAAAATGACATTCCACACAAGTGTATAGCAATCAAAATGATTTTTTAACTAAGGTTTCTGATATTATAATATTAATTTAGCAAGACTTTGCCGTGTAGGTCATTCTCACATATCGGTTTAGATTCAACATTTTTATTCTCCTTCTCATTGAAATTAGAAGGCCTTTTAAGTTATCCATTGTCCAATTCTGCTGACAAAAGCGGCATGGAAACGAAGTTTGACCAAAATGACAAACAGTTTAGTCTGACCGCCTTAAAAGTTGTCGAAGGAATCTTTGTTAGGTATATGTTCCTCGCTTTCCCAGTTACGTCTTGTATTTACATTCGATATAAGGTTTTTATCTCCATGAAAGTTGCCTACTCGAACGTAGCGTCTGAAATCAACACCAATGCAGTAGACCAGGAAACACTCTTTATGTTAATATTTTTACCAGGAGCGAAGATAACACGGTGGGAAATAATAAGTTTAATTAGGAATATAAATCTGCTTTAAATGGAAAAGTGGAAGGTTAACTGAAACAGGCCGAGAGGATTAACGCTAACCGAGCAACAGCCTTGTGGAAGTTTACCACAAACGCTCACATTCTTAAGACCACGTGGCTAATAAAGGGAGTTTAGTATTGTTTACAAGTGCCGCTTTAGTTATTCGTCAGACTGAGACAATTTTGACTTTTGTTAATGCTTAAACAACTTCCGGTTTAGGCAAATATTAGCATAACATAGAGTCAATTCGTAACACCAAGAGAATGTATAATCATTTGTTAACACGCGATGTAAAAAGAAAATAGAAACAATTCGTTTTCTAGTAATAAAGCGACACTTTATACCCAAGCTTTCTAAAATGTCAGGAGTTTGATACTTAATTTAACTATGTACGAATGATTCATAAGTCTTGTTCTGTAGAGAGATTCTTCTTCAATTCAGGTTAAGGTGGCTGATCACAGTTTTCGGGCGTGCTTTTGCTGATGCATTTCAGCGCGGGTACAAGGATTGCAAAAAACAAACATGCCATCAATAGAGCCGTCATTTTATTTACTCAACACGTACCTGCACTATCTGTGCTATTTTTCTCTATAGTTGGCGCAGTGCATCGAGGGCTTTAATCTTTTGTTACAACTTATGTTAGAAAAGTTAACATTGCAAAGAACCCAGGCTAACGCCTCGCGCGACTCTTACATTTCTTTCGTGCTTAGCAACCTTCCTCGTGCATCCATAACTTAATAGTGTACGCTGTGTTGTTTACCATTTGTTAAATGTACCCTGGTCCCAGAGGTTCTCTTCTCTCTCTCGGAGTACGATAATTCGGCGCGAAGCGCCGACCAACGAGCTAGAACCTCTGGTAAGGACCGTTGAGAATCTCACTTTCATGCCACCAAGCTTCGGGTGACAGCTATCAATCACGCCCCTTTCCGACAACCAATCAGAGTAAAGTACTAAAGTACCTCTGGGGGCAGGTGTAGTGTTTTTTACTTGTATCTGGAGTGGGGGAGGGGAATATATTTTGTTTTGTGGTCGTATTTACAATATCTGTCAAAATATTTGCTACACGTGCCAAATGACAAGCTCGCATGTTGTACGAACTCTAACAAAAACCCCGATTAAAATCTACTTCCCTCGGGCAAACGATTATTGCCGATTTTGTAACGAAAACGTCAAGATAAATGGCTATTCTCAATTGAATATTTTCAACGAGAAGAATCGAGATTTTCTGCGCCGCTTTAGGCTTGTTGTGAACGCCAAAGTTGAAAACAATTCCAAGATCTCACAAGTGCTATGTAAAAAGTGCTACAGAGCTGTCCTAAAGCATGAAAAGCTACTCAGTCAATCCGAAGAATTGCAAGAGTTCAGGAATAAATACAAAGAAGTAAACATAGATGTCGGAGAATTGACGCGACGCAAGAGATGTGCGAAAGAATCTCATTGTAATTCACCGAGAACCGCAAGAACACCGACACACCAGCGACGAAAACATTTTGTCTGTTTATCAGATTGTTTAGAAATATCGGGAAAACGTTTCTCCAAACAACCAGAGATTACACTTTCAAATAGTACGTTTGAAATAGACTCCATAAATATAACCAATAGTAAACAGTGATCAACAAGACTCGCGAAGTTATACGACCACGAAAAAAAATATATTCCCCACCCCCACTCCAGATACAAGTAAAAGCACCACACCTACCCCCAGAGGTATTTTAGTAAATTACTCTGATTGGTTTTCGGAAAGGGGCGTGATTGATAGTTGTCACCTGAAGCTTGGTGGCATGAAAGTGAGATTCTCAACGGTCCTGACCAGAGGTTCTCTCTTTCCGCTCGCTGCTTTGCAGCTCCCTTGGTCGGTGCTTTGCGCCGAATTATGGTTCTGTCCTGGTGTACCGGTTCACAAGGGAATTACCATTGTTCTTTCTTTGTTTAGGAGTCATTGGTTAGCTGCTGTGTATTGTTCGGTCTTTTGTATCGGCTCTTGTGAACCGGTACACGATGACAGAACCCGAATTATCGTACTCCGGGAGAGAGAAGAGAACCTCTGGGACCAGCTAGGTATGTTAAATGGTGAGGAGTTTTTGGAGTACACTGAGAGGTAAACAAAGACAAGAACTGAAGAAAATCCCAGGGATATTTGGCAAGTAAAACCAAAACTTTTTTTAGTCTCACAGTCTAATAGATATCCAGTAGTGATATATGAACTCTACGCCGAGAAACGGCCTTCATAACGATGCGCCATTTTATCGAGTAGTAACAGGTGTGAAAAATCTTGGTTCAAGAAATCAGCCGTTAGTGTTAACAAGTCAGAATTTATTAATAAAGAAAATACTAGAAAGCTAGACTAGTTCCCAATGTAAAGAACCATAGTGGTAGTAAAGCGGCAACATCTCAGCGACGAATAATATTATTATTTAAATTTGTCCCGCTATAAAAATGTTTAAAACATACTCAATTATTCCGTAGTATCTAAACAACAGAAGTTAAGAATGTCACGAAATTTAGTGGGCTGACAACAAGAAGGGTTCTGTCATGGTGTACCGGTTCACAAGGGAATTACCATTGTTCTTTCTTTGTTTAGGAGTCATTGGTTAGCTGTTGTGTATTGTTCGGTCTTTTGTATCGGCTCTTGTGAACCGGTACACGAGGACAGAACCCGACATTGGCAATCCAGGAAACTATGGAGGAATCTCGTCCAAACAGTACAAAAGATGACCGAAAGTTCAGAATTAATAATAATAATAATAATAATAATAATAATATAATAATAATAATATTGAAAACGATGGGGATGACGCTGCGTAGTGTGGCCACTGGCCAGAATTAATAAGTTATTGAAAACTGGATATCAAAATATTTCTAAACTGTTAGTTTAGGGCAAACATCAGGGAACATGGCCAAAAAGTGAATATATGAATAGAAACGCGGAGATTGATGACCAGTTTTAAGATCCTCCAACATTAATTGTGAACCGGTACACTAGGTCAGCGGTACCGGTACACTAGGACAGAACCACAAGAAGCCTACAGAAAACGAATTACACGAGAATCGTCGAATAATCAAACGCTGTCGCTGTCGCTCTCAAGGGCGCTGTTATTATGTTCATGGCCCGGCATTAACATGAACAGCTTGAATCAATCCCCGACATTGGGTTCTGTCCTGGTGTACCGGTTCACAAGGGAATTACCATTGTTCTTTCTTTGTTTAGGAGTTATCGGTTGGCTATTGTGTATTGTTTGGTCTTTTGTATTGGCTCTTGTGAACCGATACACGAGGACAGAACCCGACATAGGCAATCCAGGAAACTATGGAGGAATCTCGTCAAAACAGTACAAAAGATGACCGAAAGTTCAATTTTCTAACTCTGATTAGAAGGCATTTCGCTTCGCATTTACACATGATTTGTGATTCGCGTTCACAAAACAGCAATTACAAAATGAAGTTAATAACTGTCCACGGCTTTTATCTGAACTTCCAACAGTTTTCATCTGAGAAATTTCCAGTCCGCGCTTTTTTTATATCATTTTAGATAAAAACTGTTTAATACATTTCTTGAATAAGCTTTAATATAAAAGTGCATCCCTTTAGCATCTTGCTTTGGTGTGTAGACGCAATTCACGATCAAATTTTAATATCTTGTTCTAATCTCTGAGCAGTACATATGAAATACCAGTAAACAAATTACTTCATGGTTAGTTCGCTCGTATTGTATTTACTCTTTGTAAACAAGGGAACTCGCACGTTAGTTTTATTCTTCACAACTCGTGATCGCACGCTCTTACTTACCATAAAGTTATCTACATGCCGGTATGCACTTTTGCCAGTGGTAAAATTGATGAACCTTGTACAAACAATTACTTTGTTAAAAAAATTGCATGTTCAGGGCCCAATACGTAAATAATTTTGCAATGAAGGTTTATTATGAAACTTTGTATTCCTCCATTTATCTACATATTCATTGAGGTTCATTCGTTAAAGAAAGAAATATGCCTTAGATTGTTACTATTTAACAACTATTGCCTCAAGCGCAGTCAATGTATAGATGCTATAAAGAAAGAAATATGCCTTAGATTGTTACGATTTAACAACTATTGCCTCAAGCGCAGTCAATGTATATATGTTATCCACCAGCCGAGAGGTCCGTATCGGGAAAAACTGTGCTGAAGTCTTGAGTCTCTGAACTATTCTTAATGGCTCTAAAAATTCTTGAAGTTATTTTATATTTTTGGTGATGCTATGTGTTCGTTTATGTATAGCGTTTCCATCTCGCACGGAATGCCAAGCTTCAAGAATTAGCTATTCTACGTTGCCGCGCCAATGATCTGTCAACGATTTAAACACTAAAGACAATTGTTACACTTAAAAAATTCCTTCGAGATTTAGTTTTGTCACACATCATGTACATATACGGAACAGGACGCCGTTAGATACGTGCATTTTTCATCTTGTTGAAGAAGGCAACAGTAGTAACCGAAACATCCTGAACCATATAGTTTTAGCCAGTGCCAACTTTTCAATTCTTTTTACCCAAAAAATTTAACATGTCTGGCTACAAACCTAATATTTTTATTTGAAGACCGGTCTCATTAATCTCAGTAAATCGTTATGTTGAAAGAATACTTTTCCTAGTATTTCTACCTTCTAATTTTGCCGCTCATCATACACATGTAGTTAATGAAGTCTGTGTTTTGTTTTGTTTTGTTTTTTTTGTACTCTACCTTCATTTATGTCTTGTTCCCTTCACTGTAACCGTGAATTAAATGGAGGTAAGGCCTCTAATCTTTGTTCCATGGATTCTGGTTAACATTGCATGACTCTTTGTTTATCTTAATTTTTTATCATTTTGTTTTTGTGGAGGGACTGGCATGAGATTGGTTCAAAGTGCCCTTAGTCTCATTTTCTGAGACGACGCACTTTGAAAAGTAGTGACGAAATGTTCAGAAGGGCAACAGTTAGCGCCATTATCACTTCACTAATGTGTCCATCATCTTATTAAGTTTGGCAAGCTCCTTTGTCTGACGATCAACTAATCGTTTAAGTAACTTGATGTTATCTTCAGTGGACAGGGAGCTCTCTCCTTCTCTTTCAGTCCTTCTCTCCTCATCCGCTGTGTGGTCTCTAACTGAGTTGTCTTCCTCGCATCTTTCAATGTAGCGATCCCTTAAATATTTCACCACCAGTTTCTTAATCGTTTCTTTTCGTCTCTATGGTGAAATAATAAATTGGAAAACATTCTTTATCGTGATACTCTATCGATTGAATTTGAGAGAATTTGTTGTTTTCGTATGCTACAAGCTCGCTGGATCAATTCCCTTGTTGTAACATGAAAAAGATGTCAAAGTTTTACTTCCTCAAGGTTACATGTACCTCTTTCCTGGCCGTAATCTCGTCTCTTTGAAAAAAAAAAAAATTAAGAATCAAGTCTTATTACCTGAAATGATATTTCCATTGATACAAATGATATTGCATATCAAAGAAGTTAGGCATTGGTTTTTTCATGTTTTAACACATATTTTTACTTATATTTCCTGCTTACCTCTCTTTGCGCCTGTTCTTCGTCTGGTTCCTTTTACATAAAGATAAAATGTAAGAAATGAGAATAAATTAAGGCCTCATTTCGACAATTTATTGGAAAAGGACCGGATTAAAAATTAATACTTTACTTCATTAATCTAACCTCTTATCTAAAATGAAAATTACAGTATTGTTTATGTTTTAACACATATTATTTTTGATCAAAAATAAGACACAAACAGCAGTGATAAACATATTGAACTTGCATATTTTGAGTATGACTTGACGTTTCGTATGTACTCAACATACATTTTCAAAAGTAACCGTTGAAATTTAAAACAGCTATGTATATATATAACTAAGGTGAGGAGACTGGAACCAAGATTAAGCAAAGAACTTAACACTAAACAATAACACTAAAGCAGATTAATAAAGCAACAGCCTTTCACTTCCGACGTTCACGTTGGAAGCTGGCTCAAGTTTTTGAATAAGTAAGGACTCTTGGATTTTACAATTGTAGTCTGTTTTGCCCTTCGCCAAAATATCAAAATGATCCCGCTTGATATTATGTCCAGTGGCCTTGACGTGGTCGTCGGCAATGGCTGAAGTATTGTCATTTTTAGCGAGGGCCTTAAAATGTTCGGTTTTTCTAACGTGAAGCCGTCGTTTAGTTTTACCAATGTAACAAACATTACAATCCCAGCAATTTGCTTTGACGGCTTCGTGATAGAAAAACCGAACATTTTAAGGCCCTCGTTAAAAATGACAATACTTCAGCCATTGCTGACCACGTCAAGGCCACTAGACATAATATCAAGTGGGATCATTTTGATATTTTGGCGAACGCAAAACAGACTACCATTGTAAAATCAAAGAGTCCTTACTTATTCAAGAACTTGAGCCAGCTTTCAAAGTGAACGTCGGAAGTGAAAAGCTGTTGCTTTATTAATCTGCTCTAGTGTTATTGTTTACTGTTAAGTTTTTTGCTTAATCTTGGTTCCAGTCCCCTCACCTTAGTTATATATATATATATATATACATAGCTGTTTAAATTTGAACGGTTACTTTTGAAAATGTATGTATACGAAACGTCAAGTCATAATCAAAATGTGCAAGTTCAATATGTTTATCACTGCTGTTTGTGTCTTATTTTTGATCAAATTATGATGGCCCAAGAAGAAACATATTATTTTTACTTATTTGCCCCGCTTACCTCTCTTTGCGCCTGTTCTTCGTCTGGTTCCTTTTACATAAAGATGAAATGTAGGAAATGAGGATAAATTAACGCCCCATTTTGACAGTTTATTTGAAAAAGACCGGATTAAAAATTAATGCTTTACTTTATCAATATATACATACAAATATCTAACCTCATCTGAAATGAAATTACGGTATGGTGGAGTTTGAGAGGTGAACTTTTTCCGGTCATTATTGGACAACTTAAAAACAATAAATGATCACAAGAGTTTACTGATAAGCTCTTGATGTTATTTTCCTTACTCCATTACCATGACAGCAACGGCATTTTTCTTTGAATTTCCCAACCACTTTGTCAATTGATAGAGCAATCAAATAAAAAGTGTAATAGACTATGTTTATGGGTGCCGGCATCGTGTTGCCTTTGTCAATCCATTCCAGCCACATGCGGGATCTCGAGTATTTCCACTCAATATCTGAGTTTTTCTGAAATTGAGATGTAAACAAGGTTACAAGAGGTTGAAAAGGTTCTTAAGTAGCGGCGGTGGTTTGTTTCAAGAACAACGCTGTGAGGAGTTTACTTTAATAGACTGGTTCCTCATGTCGCTCTTCCTCAGTGAGTAAACCTTCCTGCATATGGGTCAAATCTGATAGACCTGCAACAATATTAATGGTGCTTACTTTGAGTGTGTACTCACCATGATCCTCTCAAAAGAATTGTTCATCATGGCAATCAGCATGTTCAAAGCTACTATTACAGTGCAAACCACGTAAGCCATCAGGAAAAGACGACCAAATGTGGCGGTGAGAGTAAAGGCAGGGTCTTTTACATCGATTTTGTCTTCCTCTACGAGGCCAAGCAGCAACCAGAATAACGCTATAAACGCCGTTTTGTGACTGAAAAGCAAAGATGTCGATATCGATATCAACGTATTATAAATGGTTAGAAACTAAAATAAAATATTCGCTTCTTACCAAGTTAATTCTCACTTTTTTTCTCGTTTCCAAACGAAAACGTCCGAGTTTTAGTACTCTCCTTCGATGCCAATGTCCATGTTTCATAAATCTGAATTCAGATGAAAGCTTTGATTTCAAGGTGGCCTATATCTGTGTTTTGCTCCGGTTTAATCACGCACATGTATAAAAAACAACCTCAACGAGGAAATGTGACATGAAGTAACTCTAAGTTGGCACACATGCACAATGCAAACCGGTGAAATGGGTAACATTCTACGTGTGATTGGCTTTGCGATGTCAAATCACTCCACTGTTTCTCGAGCCTCTGCATTATCGGCTTAAAAGCTACTTAATGAATTTATCTCTCAGTAGTCGAGAAATTCAAGATGAATCTACCACCACTGACTCACCTCTCAGTTACTTTCGGGAAAATGCTGAAGGCATCACTGTTGTTAAGAGCCACTGACCATAAATATCGAGAATCTGCTGAAAGTTGCTAAATTTTGTAATTCGTTTTATTTTTCCTAAAGGACACATTTGATGAACCTTTTTCAAAAACAATATAAAAAAAATCAAAAAGTTCAAAATACGCCTAGATGGCTGTTGTCCCCACCTCATAAAGCTATGAAAAATTATGCAACTTCGGCAACTTCGTACGCCACAATGCGATGTAGTACCGCTTTTAAATTTTTGTGTGCTAGTAGATGTTCTTTAATCTCTTTAAAAAATATAAAGTTATTTTTCTTTTGTTACGTTTAAGTCTGAATAGTGACCGTTGAAATAAAGTACTTCGCGTCTTTTTCGCAGAGGTAAAATAGAAGTCAACTTTAGTGGCCTGTGATAAGGTCTGCCATATATATTTACAAATCATTATATACACCACCTTGACCCTTCATCCTTGTATTTTAATTCCTCTAATTCTTTTTTATATAATTTTTAAAAAAGGTTCATCAAAAGGGTCCTCTAGGAAAAATAAAATGAATTACGAAATTTTGCAACTGTCGGCGGATCACGAACTCTCGATATTTATGGTTAGGGGCTCTTAAATATAACTCGGTTCCAGAAAAACCTTAGGGAATAACTTTCTTATCTCTTCTATGTGAAACTTAATGTTCCACGTTCTTAGTGATGTACAGCTATTTGTTTACTAAAACTCTCTTACTCTGCGTAGGAATGGGATTCCTCATACTCGGTGTGGTTCCAATTTTTCCTCAGTTCAAATTGAGAGATGACGTAGTAAGAGTAGACTTTTACAACGCCATTAGCAAACGAAAAATACAGCACAAGGAAGATAAAGAGGAATCTTTGCACATCCTTGAGCATTTTGTAAAGGGAAAGCTGTAGAGGGCCAAGTACTGAATCAACTTGAAATATATGCGTCAGGTGGAAATATGCCATTACGGAAGCGCTTGCGTACAACACATCAGCTAAAACAAATGCTTCTCTTGGTTTCCATTTTCCAAAGTACCAATAGGAGAGCAGCCACACAGTCGAGGACGCCAGAAAAGTGAAGATGATCAGCGTGTCTACGACATTCCACCACTTTGACATATAAATATAAATTCCTTGTCTCCAAGCTTCGAGACATTCCTGAAGAAGTAAGCCAAGTACAAACGAAACCACCACGTAGTCTGTGAAAAAAATGTACAGTTGTTTAAGCACAACAACTTTAAGATAAATTTGTATGTGTACTTCGCTCTAGTAAATTGATACTGGAACTATGTTTTGCTGGCTAACTATTAAAGTAATTTGTAAATGTACTTTACTCTTGCAAATTGAAATTGAAAACTATGTTTTGATGCTTAACCATAGAATGGAAAGAAAATATGATTTTGAAATGTTCGGATGTAAAGAAGATATTATTCTTTACAAATAATCGGTATGTAATTATAACTTTGTTTTGGACGGTTTTTCTTTCTTTCTGTCCATCAGCTATTTAATCTTAACTTAAATCATAGGCTTAAAGTCTTAAAGGCCTTACAGCTGAGTCAATGCAAATGACAGATATCTTCAGGACAGTAGCACAGGAGACCTACCACACCATATCAGCCCAGTCACTGTGGTTCCAAACTTGCTATCGAAGGAGGTCAGGAATATCATCGAAAGAAACACCAGGTACCACATCGTGTGGTTGATGAACTTGGAATAGGGGTGTTCATAAAGCTCTCTGAATTCCCAAATCCCATCGTCTTGACAGCAACGATAAAATTTACGAACCAATCGTATCGGAATGTAAAAGACGCTTGATACTGCCACAAGCAGTAGTTGAAAGAAGAACCACACCACTTTGGTCCATCTGCTTTTATTCCGCCAGTCAGGCCATTTATAATATATAATCTCGTTAAGAACCCATTGGCATTTTGGGTTCGCCACAAACTGCGGATTGATTAGGGAAAAGAATAGAGACTTTAGGAAAAATTGTGACCCATTGATGTGGCAATCGCCAGCTCATTCTAAGTTAGCCCGTTGGCAAAGCCTTTCATTATAACATGCTTCGATTTAATTCAGCAGCTTAACCTTGGTTTAAAACCCGGTTAACATGCATTTCAGTACAGCCCAGATTTCTTGAAGAAAAAGACGGGCATATCGCCGAGATGCTAATTATAAGTTAGCAACAATAGTGTCGAGATGTCAATGTGATTTTATATCCCTAACCAGCAAAATTTCACTTTCATACTGCTTTATATTTGCATCAGGTCCTCATAACTCCATTAATCAATTAAGCTATAATCTAACCTCAAATGGAATATCAATTGACCTTACCGCCTAGATCTTGTTTCCCCCATGATGATTTTCATGAGCAGACAAATTAAATTATATGAAATTAATCAATTACAACATAATGCAAAAGTCGCCATGTATAAGGGAGTAAACCTCTGAGATAGACATTACACTTTGAGTGTACGTTTACCTTTCAGTATCCCCCGCTTCATTTTGACGTGTCTTAGATCAGCGAATTTGTGATCACTAAATACATGCTCTGCAGAATATTTATTCAAATGACTGTTTGTTTTACCCGAAAGAAAATTGAAATGTTTGCCACAGGCTTTCCGACAAAAATGAAAGAGTCTAGTTCATTTAATAGTGATATATGGTCTCAAAAGCCGAAATCACGGAACATTTTTAATGCCTCATTACTGTATTATTCATGGCAATTTCATTTAGAATTGAAAACTCGATGCTGTTGCTCGATGCATAAGTTATTTCCACGGCGAATCTGTGTATGTGATATGTTTTTTTATGCTCTCAAACGTTGTGAGCTAGCGAGTAAGTTATAGCCACCCAACCTAATACGTGTAACATGTAAAAGAAATTAATGAAATGCAAGGTTACAAACCATCTTTCTGTTTTTGTCGGCAGCAAACTTGAGAAGACTCAGGCTCTGATTAAAGTTCTTAGGTTTCTTCTCCATCAAACAGCCGTTTCCGTCGATATCCATTACCTCCCGAAGTTGCCGGAAGTTACTTCCTTCAACAACGTCAGCCGCAAATTTCTCACACTCCAATGCCCGCTTATAGTACTCGTCTCGACTGTAATGATGCTCGTACCGAGCAATTTTTTCCAGCAGGTAGGCATCATCTAAAGCAGCTTGAACGATGTCTCCAAGTTTACTTTCTCTCCTCTCCGGTTGTTGGATAGCGGTGCCCGTCAGCTGTAAATTATTTCTCCATAGCCATTCTAGGCCAATGTAGAGTGGATCAGAAAGTATCCTTATCCACTCCTGTTCTTCTTCGTGTTGAAGTTCAGTTTGCGCCGGCCTGCTTTCACGAAAAATACAAGCGTGAGTATCGCGTTCGCTTGCAGATCGGATTTGGCCGCGTAACTTCTCCCAAAAGTATTTGATCAGTCCTTTCTCTTTCAGCCTTTCGTGTTCTGCGACAGTTTCACAAGTTTTGTTTAACTTTTCTAGCGTTTTGAGATCCGACTCTTTGGCCCTTGCTATTAGTTTCCAAACTGTGACGGCATCCTCGTTTTCAAGGGCTTTCATAAGTTGTTGCTTGTAAGACACACGTGTTGGATCTTCATCTCGACTATCCCTTCGCTCGTCTGAACTCGCTGGCTGTATAAATTGCTCCACGTCTTCCTTTGTGCCCCTCGAAACTGCATCAAGAAAATCTGTGCAAACATTTGAGCCGCTTTCTGTTTGGTGTTGTCCGTTTCTTTCGTTACCTTGCTCAGCCATCTCGTATGTTGTCGCATTCAGAGTTTAAAAAAATAGTGGCGAGAGGAGCGTCCTAATTGAACACAATAAGTAAAAAGCTGTTGAAAGCAAAATACCAGTGCGGTCCAAGGTCCAAAATAAAGAAAATTGGCAGTGTCAGTGATTTTCCTATAAAGGACTTGACACCGGTGAGTGGACAGAAACGGATCATTTCTCTTGATTGGTGGAAATTGTAGCTGTCGATCAAACTTGTATTTAAGAGACGAGCAGACGTTACCGGAGGGTCTCAATGGGGCGAGGGGATCACGTTGACGTCAGGTTGACGTTAAAACTTAGTTCATTTGACGATTGACGGTTAATTTTTTGGAATGTCGTTTATAAAGCGAACCAAACGCGAGAATTTGGCTGTAATTAATTTTTCATACTGACTCGTTTCTTAAGAACTGTTAATTAATAACACCATTTATTAATAAAGGATGGACGTTTTACGACACGGAAGTGTTTCCACACCGGAAGTCAGTTCTGTCGCTAACCAGTTTTACTCGCGACAAGATGTTAAAGGACATAAATTTATTTTTGTGATGTATCAAAACGGTTCCAGTATTTTGGTCATTTGATGGTTGACAGTTAACCCCATCATGAGACCCTCTTCACGGAACGTAAAAGAAAACTTCAATTCGCTTTGAACGACAATGAATGACTAATATCCAGAGATAGGAAAGTGAAGAATTTTGAAAGATATGAAGAAACTGAAAAAAGTGACGTCAGATAAAATATCACAGCACACCATGAGTAATTTCAATGCCTGCCACGAGTCGAGTATAGCTGGGTGGTTGAAAACATTTAGTCATTGTTGATGCAGATGATGATCTTGATGATTCCACTTTTAAGGAGCGGCTTAATATGAAAATGTTCAACTTCGAAATTAATAAGTTTCAAAGGAAGACATTAGGGAACTTAAGCAAACCACCTCAGCGACGGCAACGAGAACGTGGAAAAAAAAAAAAAAGATCTAATCAGCAGAGCAGTAGCTAAGCACGTGCATTTTAAAACTTAGTGCATCTTTTAGCCGTCCTTTGCAAAACAACAACGTGAAATCACCAAAATTTGCGTCGTCTTCGAACCAAATCCGCGACGGCAAAATATTTTAATTTCCATTGGGAACTCAACACCACTTTTATACGTCATGTTAAGGTTGAGTTGTGACGCCGTGCGAGATGGTGAACAGCCATTTTCGAAATTCTCATTAAAAATAGAAATTCATTTTTTGATGGACGTCTTCCTTAACACTGCCGTCCTGACCACTTAAGTAAGGTCCCTATTTAACCCCTGTTACTGATTATTGCATTGCACGAATGATTGGGGTCGGAACCTCTATTCCTTTTAAGTAAATATAGACAGCTTATTTAATCTCGTCACGAGAAACTCTCACACGGTCAAGAACACGGAACACTGATATTTCTAAAAGGGAAAATAAAGCGGCACTAGGACCTTTATCAGGACGAAATCTTTTGAAGGGACTCGTACATGGTAATTAATTCAGCTCCCTTGATTTAGAAAGTAAAAAATATCAAGGAGTTAATTAGTAAACATCTTGTTGTTCTTAGAGAGTAATGTCCCACACGACCTTTGGTTCATCATGGAGTGCTGAGAAGAAGAACAGAAAAAAAAACAACAACAACAACAACAACAAAGAAAACAAAATAAAGAGTTAGGGGTTTTGGGAGTAAGAAGAGTAAGAACTCACAGGCTCACCGTTCTGGACGGAATATATTTAACAAATGGTAAACATCACAGCGTACACTATTGAGTTATGGATGCACGCGGGAGGTTGCTAAGCACGAAAGAAGCGTAAGAGTCGCGTAAGAGAGAGAAGAGAGAAGCGTAAGAGAGCGACTCTAGCTTCTTGAGTACTTAGCAAACCTCTCAAGTGCATCCATAACTCAATAGTGTACGCTGTGGTGTTTACCATTTGTTTTATAACATAACATTGATACATTGTAGCTAAAGAGTTCCCTTTTATTTAACAAATCTTACGTGACCAGAAAAAACAAGCGCGCGCGGAAAAATAGTCTTTGCATTTGCTCACGTCAGCAGCGTACACCCATGGGCATATGGGGGACGCTAAATTGACCAATCAGAGCGCGCGCTTTACTTTGGTTATGTTATAATGAGTTTTGTCTTGAAAGTAATAACTCAAGTCAGCACTCAAAGTTGAATTTAGTTGAATCTAATAAAATTTATTTGTGTTTCAATATCATCTACTTTCTCTGGCTTTGTGGCCAGCAATTGCAATTTACCCTTACATGGTTAACTAATTCCAGAAATTAAGAACTGTTTGTTAATAATCGGATCGCTCCTTCTTAGTCCTTCTCAAATAAGCTCTTTAAGAGAAAAAATGTCAAGGGACACAAAGTGTATCCTGATACTGAGCGTTGCTCAACCAAAAGGAGTATAACTAAAATACAAATGATTGGAATGAACGTATTTGCAAATACATTAACTTTTTTATCTCATTTTATTTTGTTCATTTTTCGATGTTTTTGAGGGAGACCAAAATCGAAACAAAAACGCTAAATTTTTGGATGAGTTCGCCTTTCACGCAGTTTAAGTTATTCTGTAAGTGCTGGGAACGATATCTTTGAAGCTATCACCAGCTGTCTAAATGGTTTTGACAAGCCTGTATGAATAACGAAATAATTTGGATATATCAACAAAGTTTAAGTGGTAAATTGCCCCCCGTAACGATTCCAAAAGCTGACGTTTCGAGCGTTAGCCCATCGTCGGAGCGTATAGAGGAATTGTGCGTTGTGTGTGCTTTTAATGGTAGAGAACGGAGCTACGTTATTGGTGGGAACATGGCAACGAGAAAAACAAGAATAAATTAGTGGAATGAAAAGCGTTCGTTGATCCCTTTGGGATTTAGACTGCCGGTTTGAAAGATGAGCTTTTGTTCAAGATGTTTACGGCTTTCCGTGGTACCTAAGTGTAAGGAAAGACCGCAGATTGCCATATGTTGCTTAGAATGATTAAGTAAATTAAAATGTCTAGCGACTGGTTTCGATGTGTCCTTGTCATTCCTTTCCACGTCTCTAAGGTGTTCTCTTTAATTTCCTTGGCCAAAACAAACTTCTTTTCACCATGGATATTACTTATACGTCTCTTTACACTGTCATTCCTAATGGCGAAGGCCTTCTGGCCCTTAAACATTTTTTTGATCAACGTACTGATAAGGAACCTAAATCTGAAACACTACTACGCTTAGCCGAACTAGTGCTCACAATCAATTGTTTTTCATTCGGAAACAACTTCTTCAAACAAACCAATGGCGTAGCCATGGGCACCAAAATGGGACCTGGCTATGCCAATCCTTTTGTAGGTTTTGTCGAACATCAATTTTTCAGCCAATACAACGGGTCCAAACCTGAACTCTACGGTCGCTACATCGACGACTGTATCGGCGCTACCTCCTCTACCAGAGCTCGAGAGGAGCTCACTCAATTCATAACCGCAGTCAATTCTTTTCACCCGGCTCTGAAATATACCTGGGAAATTTCTGACAATTCTTTATCCTTTTTAGACATCAAAGTTTCAAATGAAGGTAACGGTTTATGCACTAGTGTGTATTACAAACCTACAGACTCGCATAATTACTTGTTATATTCGTCTTCGCATCCATCTCAGGTTTAGAACTCTATTCCTTTTTCTCAGTTTCTAAGACTTCGTCGTTTATGCAGTGATGACTCTGATTTCCACCACAAATCAGAGTCAATGTGCCAGTTTTTCGATAAACGTGGTTACCCTGTTTCTGTAGTTCAAGCGGGTTACCACCGCGCCCAACTTATTGATCGACATTCAGCACTACAAACGTCGCATAAGGAAGATTCCGACCGCAATCCATTCACTCTCACGTTTCACCCTCACAACCACTCAGTTAAATCCATCATTCTTAAAAACTTTAAATTACTTCAAAATGATTCAGAGACAAGCACTATCTTTTCGCAGCCTCCGCTCATTTCATTCAAACGCGACAAAAACATAGGCAATTTTTTGGTCAGAACTTCTTTTCAGACTAATGACCAATCAGGCACTTTTAAATGCGCTCGTGCACGATGCAAAACGTGTCCTTTCATTCACAACACTGATAAAATATCGGGACCTAAACGATCCATTTAGATCACCGATCACTTCACGTGCACCTCCGCTAATGTAATCTATTGCATAACTTGCAGTTATTGCAAAAAGATATACATCGGCGAAACAGGCAGAAGACTAGGTGACCGATTCCGAGAACACCTTCGAGACGTGGAAAGGAATGACAAGGACACATCGAAACCAGTCGCTAGACATTTTAATTTACCTAGTCATTCTAAGCAACATATGGCAATCTGCGGTCTTTCCTTGCACTTAGGTGACACGGAAAGCCGTAAAAATCTTGAACAAAAGCTCATCTTTCAAACCGGCAGTCTAAATCCCACAGGGATCAACGAACGCTTTTCATTCCACTAATTTATTGTTGTTTTTCTCGTTGCCATGTTCCCACCAATAACGTAGCTCCATTCTCTACCTTTAAAAGCACACACAACCCACAATTCCTCTATTCGCTCCGACGATGGGCTAACGCTCGAAACGTCAACTTTTGGAATCGTTGTGGTGGCCAATTTACCACTTAAACTTTGTTGATATATCCAAATTATTTCGTTACTCCCACCGAAGCAGCCCCAAACAGTTTCTTTTGAAACTATCAGCCTTTATTCATCTGTATGAATAACCATTGCTTGTTTCAGCCTATGCCATCGTTTGCCTTAGTTGCTAAATCTTTGACTGGAGGCTCTATAAAATAGAATGATTTTCACAATAAGGCAATCCTGCGATCTGATTGGTTCTAACAGCGGCCAGTATTATCCCATCCTGTCCGCTCTCAGTGGTTGGTCTCCGGTGGGTGTTGAGTCTCACTTCGTTAAGCCAAATAAAACAAATTAAAATGTTATTCACCAGCCTCGATCGGTCCGTATTGAGAAAATCTGTGCCTCTCTCTTGAGTACCGCCCTTAGCCGTGGTATCCAACACCTCGGGTGCTGTTTTTCCAAGTACGAACCTCCCGGCCGGTGAATAAATTCTATTTATTTTAGAATTTTAAAAATATTGTGATAAAACTTTGTAATTACTTGCAGTTTGGGAAGTAATTTCCCCAGTTAGTAAAATACCGAAAATTTAGCGACGGAAAAAATCTGATATCATTCTATCGTGCTATGATATTCTTACAAGGTATAAGAGAATATTTGGTAAAAGAAAATGGCTAACAACTTTACAGCAAATATCTGATTCCTATTCTGTTTGTGATCTATCAGTCCATATCATTGTAACTGCTGCCCAGAAACTAACATGTGAGGCTCTTGATCTCTGTTGACACCAAACACAAACTTTAATTTTCCTTACGGTTGAAAATTAGTATTTTACAATACAGTCATAAGATCTAAAACTGGAAAAGGTTTTCAAATCATCAAATATTCTCGCCAGCGCGCGGTCTTTTTCATACAATATTTGAAAACTGGGGGTATCTCTTTAGAATATTACCAAGTTGAATTCCTCAGATGCGTGACGTGACTGAATTTGTTCCAATGTGATGAAAGTGTGCCTTTGAAAGTTATTTCAAGTTCTATTTTCACAGAATAGGAGACAGACTTGCATGCAAATAGAGTTGTTCTGAAAAGTTAGTAACAACCGTTTTTCAGTTGACGGTTACTGTTTGTAAACGTTCCGTTTCATTCCACGTACAGCGAAAGTTTTTTGAAGGAAAGAAAACAACAAACTCTCCACTTGGAGGGTGTGAAGAAAAAATAGCAAGAAACTTGAGAAAATCCTTGATCATTTTCTAAAGAGACAGCTGCAAAGGACCCAACACTGAATTGACTTGTGGGATCGATGTGTGCTAAGTGGAAGTAAGCCAATATAGCGGCCGTGGCGTAAATGGAATCAGCTACGATAAACGCAGCCTCTCTTGGTTTCCACTCTCCATAGAATTCCCACGCACCAAACGAAATTATATAGGCCAGCAGGAATGTTAAAACGATCGATGCGTCTACAACGTTCCACCATTTTGAAAAGTAAATTGAAGGACCTTGCCTGTAGACCTCTATGGCTTCTTGAAACAAAAGGCCTTGAACAAAATACATAACGCGCAATTCTGTGAATGCAATCGAGCAAATCAATTCAATAATTTCTTGACATACTTAATTTATCCAATCTTGTATTGGAACTGACATAACTGAAACTTGTACAGGAACACATACCCACTGAACAGTAACCTAGAATTTGGTTATATCAACCAAGTTGAAATTGTAAATTTGCCACCGTAACGGGTAAAAAAGCTGACGTTTCGAGCGTTAGCCCTTCGTCAGAGTGAATGGAGGAATTATGGGTTGTATGTGGGTTTAAATGCAGAAAGCGGAGCTACGCCATTGGTGGGAACATGGCGACGAGAAAAACACGAATTGTTTAGTGGAATGAAAAACGTTCGTTGATACCTGTGGGATTAAGAGTGCCGCTTTGAAAGATAAACTTTTGTTCAAGAGTTTTGCTGCTTTCCGTGTTGCCTAAATATAAGAAAAGACCGCAGATTGCCATATGTTGTTTAGAATGATCTAAACAACATATGGGTAAGAGGTGTAGGGGAAGAGACACATTTATAGGCTGTCAGAAGTCATCACTCGTGCATCAGTAAACAAAATGACTCACCAGATATCAAGCCTGTCCTATTTTCGTCAAATCTAGTTATAAATGTGGACCAGAAGACCAAGATGAGAAAAAATAAAGTAGGACACGGTTTGATTGATGAACTTGGAGTAGAGAGGCTCCAAAAGCTCCCTAAATTTCCAGCATCTCCCTTTTTCATCTAACTTACAGCAGTAACAGCCTCTCAGTATGAGGTGCATAGTGGAGTAGACGAAAACAGCAAAAAATATGCTGAAAATATAGCGAAAGAAGAACCGTCCGTAGGGCCTTCAGGGTCGGCCCTGTATCCTGCCACATGGGGGGCCACTCACGGTAAATGACCTCGTCGAGAATGAGCTGACATTTGGGGCTCGTTGCAAACTGGGAATAGAGGGAACCATTATTCGTGAATGCAAATATCTGCACATCACTTAAACACTGACACTTTTCGTAGAGCACTCGTATAATCCAGGCAATAATAGTAATAACAAAAATAATAATAATAGTTTATTACTTATTAGGCGCAATATGAATATGATCAAATGCGCCTTAACAACACTTTCGGGGGACTTTTACCCGGACTGCATCAAGCAGCTAACATAATCGAAGGAAACGAAGGAAATTAACTAATTAATTGGTGCAAAAAGACGGGACATACGGTTTATTAGTCTTTATCCTAGAAGACTAGAATGTCTGATTATAGCGCATCTATACCTGCGCCAGTGTTTACATGTTGCTTCCTAAGCATAGAAAGTTATGTTGGAAAGGGATCATTCTCGTTGAAAATGTACTCAGTCCCGGTCATTCTCATGTTAAATTGTATGATAGTCAAAACTTTCGGACTTGGCAAAATTTCAACTTGGCTAACGTGACGGATACTATCGATTTCAACAATCCAAGCCGATATATAAAGCTTAAATTCTAAGATGATGGAGATTATGCTTTGGCCTTTATGATATTTGGAGCTGACATGTACTTTAGAAATTAAATTTTCATTGGAAACTCAATTTTTATCGCACACAACGAGCGCGCCTGTTTTCAAGCTATGTTGGCCTGACGGTCAAATTTCTATGAATTCGTGACAGATTAACATTTCTCAAAATGAAAACAAAGGCTCTTATCATCTTACATCTAACCTCAACCGAAGATAAAGGAAGGACGCTACTAAATCCTGCTTTAAAGCTTACATGTACAGTTCTCACCTTTTGCGTTGTTTATCAGCGGCCATCTTGAGAAGACTCAGACTCTCATTGCAATTATTGTGATTTCTATTCAGCAAGGAGCCGACTCCCTTAATTTCCATAATTTTATGAAGTTTTCCTGAATCAGAGGCACTTATTTGCTCTACGATGTCAGTGGAAAATTCCTCACATTCCATTGCTCTCTTCCTATACTCATCCCGGTCGTGGTGACGTTTCTTTTAAAGAAATTTTTTCCAAGAGGTAGTCATCTTGTAGGGCAGCCCTAATGATATCGGTGGTCTCCGTTTCATTCTCAGCCGATGACTGTTTGCGTAGCCATTCGAGACTGATGTACAAAGAGTTGGTCAGAATGTTGATCCAAGCTTTCTCCTGGACATTTTCGCCTCCCGTTTCCGTCTCTTTGCCTTTATCATTGTAATGAAAAGGGAGAATCAAGCTCTACAAGCCCCTAAGGATCGTAAACAGTCCCTCATCTTCTTTCCTTTTCACTCTTTTCGCAACCTGTAAGGCAGCAAGTGTCTTGATTTCTTTTCTTGCTTCTGTAGTATCTTTCGCTGTTGTCGTAATTTCGCTTTCCTCTACATCAGCTATGAGTCGCCAGACCGCAACGACATCACTCTTCCGGAGAGCGTCTTCGAGTTTCGTTGCAAGATTTTGTTGTGAATCGGCCCCTCTCTGTTTCGCCTCAGTTCCCTCCGTTCCAATCACACTTAATAAGAATTTATGTACTTCCTCGTTTTTTTTTTCCTGCATCTTTTCTAAAAATTCACTGAAATTGTCCCGGGTATTTTTTCCTAAGGTTTTTGTCTGGGCCATCATTTGTTGTTTGCCCGCATTCGAGAAACGATATACTTACCTCAGAATAGTAGCAGCTTTTTCTTTCTCGAAAGGAGTCAACGGGCACATTTCACATGCCTTACATGCTATTATGCGCTTATTGGCTGAAAAAATGTTACAAACTGCCCTTTTTTAGTTATATTGTGCGCGTTATTCAAACATCATCCATAGTAGGAAACGAATCTTCAACTCAGTATAACGCTTGCTATCCGAAGTACCCTGTCGGTATCAGCCTTGCAAAAACAGAGAGCCTATGGTTGGGTTTCAGGTGACGTCACAAGCTTTGCTGAAGTTAGTGTCCGCCATGTTGGTGTCCCTCGGGTGTCAAATTTATGAATAATCAGTCGATTTCTATAGTGAAGCCCTCTCTCTTATCGCCATATTATTTCGCCAACTACATGAATATCCAGACAGCAAAAAGCGATAAAAGTATCCGGCATTCATCTTAAGGTATCCCAGTGCTCTCTGAGTAGGCCGAAAGCTTAGAGAGTTGGAAGGAAAGATGTTTGCAAAAGATCTCGGTCATTGGGGTTGACCCTGCAAGCATACCAGCCGAGAAGTTCAGTCCAAAATGCTTGCCTCCTGTGGAAGCGTCGGACTTGCTGAGTTACCTCGTTCTTGAGACCAGCTTCTACACCAAGAAGCAGTTCAAGGTGTTCAAGAGTCTAGAGGCGTTTAATCAAGTGGTGTCGGGATTTGTAACCTAACTATGGTTGTAGGCAAAGTAATCGCCGGCAAGTATGTTGTGAGAGCACGAGTTTGGCATTCACAGCATATGAATGATCCTTTAGTGAACATTTGGGTCATTTCCGAAAACGATGGGACTATTTTGTCAGCCCATTGCTTGGGATGCAAAGCTGGACTGGCTGAGTCATGCTCACATATCGCAAGTGTTTTATTTACGTTTGAGGCAACTACTAGAATTCATGGCAAGCTCGCTGGGTGTCACGAAAACTCAGACACCGAAAACTCAGGTCCCTCGAAGTGTTCTCCAGGCTTTCGAAGTGCTTCGTAATTCGATAGTGCATAGCATAAAGCATGAACCAATTTTTTTTATAATATAACCGTGGAACAATGCAACAAATCCGACGCGAAAGACGGATAACAATATCAAGAGTGATTCTTCAGTGAAGCGAATCGTGACGGCGCTGATGCCGAGTCTTCTTTCGCGTTGTTTTACTCTTTCTGCCTCATTTAAGAACTCTAGCCCAAGGGTCGCAAAACTGTCTTCGTTTTGGGACTGGTGGGCCGAGTCTCTGTTTGTATCCATTATTATCGCGAAATATTTAAGAATTTTAACAGAGCGACAACAAGGATCTGTGCAACGAAGTACAAAAAGGTAAACAAACGTCCCTTTCGGCTCGTCAAAATCACGCCACATTTTAATACTTTGATGTTGGAGCAAGCGCATTTGATCCCGTTAACTGTGAATGAAAAGTTCAAAATTAACGGGAAAAATGGAGGTAAATCTAAGCTAAATGAAGTCTTGTGTCACTCTAAAATGTTTTAATACTCAACCATCGGACGATTTTGCGAAACGTGCAACTTGCGGCCTTGCTTTTGCTGCTTCAGTTGGATCAAGACCCAAAAGGTCAAAATACACGCGGGATTACCAGGAGTGATCATGAGTCGAGTTTATCTCTTGAATTTTCGAGGAGTCTGAGTTTTCGGGGTCTGAGGTCTGAGGTCTGAGTTTTCGGGGTGTGAGTTTTCGTGACACCCCAAGCTTACTTGCACTCAGGTAAAATGCTCATGGATTTTGCCGACATAGGTCAATGAAGTGCCGTATGCGAGGGCTAAAGACATCGATTTCTCATCGGCTGAGAAGCTCAAAGAAAAGCTCCACCAAAAAATCGAGGATCTACAACAGCCGCAAGCCTCGAACCATACAACAACTTCTAGTTCCTCCTGTTCTTCCCCTTGATTTGTGACGATCTTAGGTATAGCGCATTAGATCATATAATGATAATAAATTTTGCGCTATAGAGATAATAAAATTATTAAATTATTACACGAAAAAATCCTTAGTCTTTATGCTTTCCACTTTTGCTCGAACAGCCAACAATAATGCATAAAACCATCCCTTCTTTCTCACATGAACTCTTCGTTAGATACGGTTTGTTTACGCTCGAGGGACACCAAGATGGCGGATATTAACCGTTGCTAAGGTATTGGTCACGTGGGTGAAACCCAAGGATTCGTGAAACGAATCTTGATTCTTACCAGAACCGTGTTTCAAATCACTTTGTTACTCAGTTACGAACACAAACACATCATGTCTCTTGAACTCATCCATTTATAAAGAAATGGATATGTAAGGAATGTCTACTTAAGCAATTAAGAAAATAGATTCACTGAAATCTTATTAAGGTCTTAAAATATCTGTCAGATAAAAGACTCAAGTTATCATGTCGCTTAGAGACGTGGGAGGGCGTTACTTTCACAGCGTGAAATCAATTACGTTAAGAGTTGGTGGTAAGACCCACAAGCATTCGCTTTTGGTAGCTTATGAGATTCCACCTAGCTTGAGGCTGCCTGACGGCTGCACTCGAGTATATCATTGCCAGATCACTGCTGAACATTATATTGCACCTTCTTTAAAATGCGATCTCCATCCTCTTTGTTGAATAATTAGTTTGAAGAAATCGCAGAGTCGGCAAGGGTTCATATTACTGAACAAATATTTTGGTCCTCCTGGGCGTTTAAATTTACTTTTTCCTCGCTTTTATGTGCATTTTTACCCCATTATCGCATTAAAGCAACTAGACGCTCGAGGAGCGTTCACTCGGGCTTCTTTCACAGCCATGGCATTCACATCAAACACGAGTACAATTATGACATGAACTACTTGTTAATGGTGATTCTAACAACAACAAACATATGAAACATATGTATGAACTGCGGTTATGAGACGTATATGTGAACGATCCTTCGCAGTAAAGCACTATTTGAGCAATAGTGAAAATCAGACCTGAAAAAAATTTCAGGCCTGTACGGGATTCGAACCACTGACCTCTGCGATACTAGTGCAGCGCTCTACCAATTGAGCTAACAAGCCAACTGGGAGCAGGCCATCAAATTAATTCGACATAAACCCGTAGATGATAAATCAAACAACAACAAACATATAAAACATATGTATGAACTGCGGTTATGAGACGTATATGTGAACGATCCTTCGCAGTAAAGCACTATTTGAGCAATAATGAAAATCAGACCTGAAAAAATTTCAGGCCTGTACGGGATTCGAACCACTGACCTCTGCGATACTAGTGCAGCGCTCTACCAATTGAGCTAACAAGCCAACTGGGAGCAGGCCATCAAATTAATTCGACATAAACCCGTAGATGATAAATCAAACAACAACAAACATATGAAACATATGTATGAACTGCGGTTATGAGACGTATATGTGAACGATCCTTCGCATATCATCTACGGGTTTATGTCGAATTAATTTGATGGCCTGCTCCCAGTTGGCTTGTTAGCTCAATTGGTAGAGCGCTGCACTAGTATCGCAGAGGTCAGTGGTTCGAATCCCGTACAGGCCTGAAATTTTTTTCAGGTCTGATTTTCACTATTGCTCAAATAGTGCTTTACTGCGAAGGATCGTTCACATATACGTATAAATAGTGATTCTGTACGAAATACCAAATCGTACTTTACAAGTATTGAACCCTAAAAACCAGCAACAGAAAAAGGATATTTAACGGACGAGCTAAGTTTATATATTTAACCTTACTATTTAAGTTGCTTCTGTCAGTATCCTTATCCAATTCGCTGCTGTTCACGAACATTCTTGATTTTTTCAGCGAGATGTTCGTCTCAGCATCATAGTTTGCTGTTAAATAGGCCGTCACAGTATTGCCAGTGTTTTCGTAGTTTAAATTCACATATGGCTCATTTTTTATCTCGTGAGAACTAGTATGAACTTTCCACATTTGGCTAGCTTTCAAGCAATGAAGTTTGCGGGCCGGCCCATTCCGAAAACACTCGATATCATTTAGCGTGGGCCTGCCACGAATGGCGTGTGCGTTTGCATGTGGGATGAGCTTATAAGACAGGAATCTTTGCAAAGCGGTCTTCACAAAACACAGCATTCTGTAAATTACGTTGTTTATGTAGAGCGAGCTCACGATAACACAAGTTGTCGCACTCTCATCCCCAGTTTCCGCGGTTTACGCATGGAACGCTTGGGACCATGACCCCCCTTTTGTCGACCAAAACGGCTTGCATTTTTAGACTCGGACTTTCCGAAGCCCGAGTAATAAACAAATGTTTCTTCATATTACAAAATTGTGTGTCAAGTCATAGTATTGTCACACTCCAGAGTAGACGTCACGCATCTTTCGGTGTTCTTTTTTAAGCCGAAACTTCGCATTTTAAGGGTATCTGAAAGAAATATTCCACTGTGCTGAAGTATGTTTCATCAACTGGCTATTACTTCCTAGTCAGGCGGAGTAGTATCTTTCTAAGAAATAGCGAAGTCAATCGGCACTTCATATGAGCAACGGAAGCGAAAAATCGCGCTGTTGAGTGCCATACACTCTTCTTTTGATAAGAACGTCTTACTTTGGGGCTGAAGCTGAACCTTCTTATATTCTTTTGCGATTTGAGCCTGAAAACGTTCTTGACGTGTTCTTAAAGTTGAGTGGTATGGTCTGGTATGGTATTTTAATAGACGAATAAATTAAGTTCGACTACAAACTTAGTTTTGTTTCAGTGCATCATGCGAGGTGAAAACCGAATTATTAATGTTAAAAAAATTTCCTTTCGTATTAGACTTAATTGTCATGTTTTATATTTCTCTTACCTCAGTATTTTTAATTCCCACAAAATAAAGACTTTCTTAACTGAGGGGGGCATTGGGGCCTCTGGGAAACCGCAGAACCGGAGAAAAAAACCTCCAAAACCGAAAAACCGACGAAAAAAGGGAGCAAAACCGAAACCCGCACGCAAACCTGACAAAACCGCTACACTTTCACCTTTAAAGGGGTCAAAAGGGAAAAACCGAAACCGCATCAGAGTTTTCGTGAAAACCGAAAACCGAATGCAAAAACAAGTAAAATCCGCAAACTGCTCTGAATATCAAAACCGGAAAACCGAACCTTTTTGGCCAAAAACCGAAAAACCGATCCAAAAAGCAGTCAAAACCGCAAAACCGAAAATCCCAAAGCCCCCCTCTTAACTGACTCTCAACCTGGGTATGTTCTCATTATGTCCTTAAAATTTTGGTTAACCTTAGACTATACGTTCTTTATAAAAAAAAAAAGGTTGTTACATAAAAAAAGAGAGTTTAGCAGATCTAAGAGTTTCTATACTCGCGACAACTCTTGGGGGAAAGGATTTTTATCTAGTGGCTCTTTTCAGCTCCTTTTGCGGAACAAATTTCGATGCGGACCGGATGAACAGTTTTCAGATTCCGATATCCATTCTGTTTGATACGTCAACTTAAAACTACGAAGACCTTCAAATAACTATATTTTGATTTTGGCGCTGGCAGACATATGCATTTCAATCTGATTGATACCACTGGAGATGACATATGTGTGGTCATACCCAAAATGGCCATTTAGCTCAAGACTCCGAGTAGTCTCTCCTCGCTCTCCGCAGTGCGTTAACGTCAATTTTATTTTCACTTGTCTTGTGCGACAGACTTCACTGCTAGTAGTCTAAACTGGCTTTATAGCTATTCTTGATAACAGGTGCTTCCGTTACTTTGCTGATTATCACGGAAGACCGTAACAGAGCAGGGTTGTTCGTGTTTCTAGTTATCAAGTTGTATAGATGCTAGTTTTAATTCTGGAAATATTTTTTTATGCTATCAGTGGTCAATCACGTGTTGTAAGGGTTGTCAGTGTGTGGTCTACCTGTAGTAATAGCGTTATAAATCCCATAGTTTACTCTCTCAGGAACAACGACTTCTACCACTCCATGTTGCAGGTGATTCAGAAATACTTTTTGGGGTACATCTGTGGTAGAGGGATTATATATTGGTGAGTCACCTGTTTTGGTTGATTCTGTTGGCCCTTTAAATGTTCGCGCTTAAATAATCGTACGCCGGCGAACGATGACTTTACGTGCTTGTTACACAAATATATGGTTCTTCACCAGTAAAACCAATCAAAGTTTCTGATAGATAATGTAGCAAGGCTTTATTGCACTGGTTATTACACGATTTGTAATTGGTGAAGTTGAGAAATTCCACATGGTATCATGTTCGCGTCATGACGCTTACTTTAGACGCCATTTGCATTCTTGCTGTACTCAATGAAGCGAACTTGAAGTCGATTTTCTTGCTTCAGTGGCTTCAAACAAAACCAAAACTTACCGTTCTGTTGAAGATGTCTTAGACAGTGATTTTGAGGTCGATTCGGGGTCAGAATTCGGAGAACTATCGTCCGAAGAAGAAGAAATGATCGATGCTGGTTGTGATCCACAGATCGAGTCAGCTGATGAGAGGTATGTTACGCTAAATTTTTGCTTTTTTCTGTAAGCTACGCCAAGGAATGTCAATTGTGGTTTTATTTATACCTTAATTTGTCCTCTCTTGAGTTTTTGTGCCTTGATACTCGGGATTTTAGTGAAAATTGTTCATTTTTGTTGACCAGTTGTAATCGAACAGAAATCAGATCAGATTTTATTCTGAACATTGTTCTCCTGTTCATCTTGAAGGCCACATTGAACTTGTTTATCGATATTTTAAAGGGTAATTTTGATGTCAGGATTATTTACGTCTGCCTGACCTCCAAAATTATTCTTCATTCTCATGTAGATCTCTTCCTAGAAGAAATTGTGTTGTGGAGAACATTTTGTAGTTTTGTCAAACTGGACTCCTTTTTCTTTGCTTTCTTTGTTTTTTTTTTACAACGTTCTATCAATTTGATCGTAGAAAATACTAACAAGTTTGGTAACAAGCTCAAAACTGATAGCTCTTATTTTCGCTGGTTTCAGCTGACCTCCAAAGAGTTCTTGGCCTTTCTGGGAATTGTCATATTCATGGGTCTTGTCGATGTTCCTTCATTGGCCGAATACTGGAATGATGACGGTTTTTTCGGTCAGGACTTTGTACGTTCTTCTGGCATGACCAGAACACGTTTTATGAATATTTTAAGAGCTCTACATTTGTGTGATTATGAACAAGATAACATAAATGAATTACATAAGTCATGAAAAGAACCTTATGATCCTCTTTTTAAATTGAAACCTCTTATGGATGAATTACAATTGGCCTGCAAAGCCTACTTTGTACCAAAACAAAATATTCCAATCGATGAAAGAATGGTGGCCTTCAAAGGAAGAATTGGAATGAAGCAATATATAAAAGATAAACCCACAAAATGGGGATTCAAATTATGGATTTTGGCTAGTTCAGACTCTGGGTACACTTATAAATTTCAAGTATACACTGGGAAACGCCTTACACCCACCACCCATGGGTTGGGTTATGATGTAGTTATGGGACTGATGGATGGACTTTTTACTCAAGGTTATCATTTATTTTGTGATAATTTCTACAGTAGCCCAAAATTATGTTCAGATTTATTTGAAAAGGGTTGTTTTCTAACAGGGACAATCCGCGAAAATAGAGTAGGTTTTCCCAGGAATCTTGGTAACCCCCTTCCAGCTAAGGCAGAACGCAGAACATCCAGGTGGTTTCATGAGGGACAAACTGTATTTGTTAAATGGAAAGATACTAAAGTAGTTTGTGCTTTATCAACTTTTTTATCCAGCTACAGGGAGGGACTTCATAGAAAGGGGTAGGGGAAAATTAGTGGGTGGGAGATATGTCAAAGATCGTGTTAACATTCCCCCACCTATGAAAGGTTACAAGGCTAATATGGGAGGAGTAGATCTATCTGATCAACTTCTAAAATGCTATGAAATTGTAAGGAAATCTGGGAAGTGGTGGAAGACTTTGTTTTCTCATTTCATTGATGTAGGTATTGTTAATAGCTTTATCATCCATAGGTCAATAGGTGGAAAACTCACCCACAAATTGTTTCAGGTTAATTTAGCAAAAGCCCTTCTTGAAAGGAGTGAAATGGCACAGAATCCTTCACCTGGACCTGGCCGTCCAAGAAAGTATAATTGTAGGGTTGATCATTGTCCAGTAGCCATTTCACCAGAGGGACTTGATAATAAATCCACTAAGGCTTCTTTGGGCAGAAAAAAATTGTAAGCTATGTTATGAGTTTGACAAGAAGCAATGAAAACCCCCTGGCAGTGTGCAGTTTGTAATATTCCCCTCTGCCTTCAACTTGATTGTAATTGTTTTCAGAGGTGGCACACTGCTGAATGTGATCATTTAAGAGATTGATATATTTGAGAGCCTAAGTTTTAACATGTAATTGGGTTTTTGTTAATTAAACTGCACTTAATTCAGACAATTATCGTTTGTTGTCATTGAGTTTGGGTGTTGCGTGACACTCTATCCAGCTTGCTCATCACAAATTTTATATTTTATTGGTGCAACTGAACCTTAGTAAGGTGTATATTGGTAGGGGAAAATACCCTAGCATATTTTACAGAGTTTTCAACTCATTATATTGCCAATGAGGCATTTGAAAGTTGCATATGTTACATAAGTTGTAGAATGAGCATGGAAAGCGTGACAAATTGGATGTCACCTGTCAATCAAATAGAATACTGTTGAAATCCGAGAGATGTTTCAACTTAATTGCAAGACCCTAAAATTACATTCGTGAGTCTAAAATCCCCTTCAGCCACTAAACTCTCGACCACAGGAGAGAAATATTCTCAAATTTTACTTGGTTGAGCATGGCTTTAACGGTATATATGACGTCAGAACTCTACAGGGGGCCGCCCGTCAATCGCAAAAATTTCTTAGTTGGAAAGAAAATTTTATCTTCTTAAAAACCATATAAAGTTTTGTATACTTCCTCCATTGTTTCCTGGAACTGGGTTATTTGCTAGTCAACTCAAAAAGCTCAATTAAAAACAAGTTATAGGGCTAAAGAAGTAAATAAACATCCCAAGAGACCTTGATTTGCTGTGATGATCGTTCTTTATTGATGAATGCCAACACAAAATAGGGCTTCGCTCAAATTCCTGGTAACGCTCTTTTAAGCGTTCCCAGTCACGTAGTGTGCACGTTGTATAATGATCCAAGGCAGGATAATAATAATCTTTTTCATCATCCATCATCAACTTCTTCAACATAAATGTAAACGTTCTACGACTATTACATAACTATTGAAAATTTATCTACGTTGTTTGATATCTATTTTTACTCAAATTTTTAAGAATTTTCAGATAAAATTTCACAATCATTTGCAGTTGAAGCACTTTCCTCAATAAGTAAAGTATCGAACGATTAGCTCCGAAAAATATGATACTATCCTATCCTTTTACAATATTTTATCAAAGTATGGAGAAGTATATCGTAAAAGTAAATAGTCCATATGTATATTTAAAGACACTACCCCACACTCCACCATACGACGCTAGAAAAATGTCTGATTCCTACACAATAACTCAGTAATTAAAATGAAGGGTACTTGAACTCTTTTAACTAGATATTAGTTACACCAAATATAGACTATAAATGTCCGACCGGTTACAAATAAAAACTTTACACTACGGTCAATACATTTCTATGTTTCTTAGAAAAGTTGAAACTCATCAAATTGTTATATTTCGTTAATGCACGATTTTTTTCTAAAACATTACGCGGCCGAATAAACCCTGTTAAAACAGAGAAATGAACGCCTAATAGCCTCTATATTTTTGTAGACATTGTATCAAGTTAGGAAAGCGTTTTTCTAATTTCGATGCTAGACAAACTCGTTGGCAAATGAAGTAGCTCTGGAAAATTAGGAACATTCGATTTTGACGGTTACTGTCTGTAAATGTTTCGTTCCACGCGTAGCAAAAACCTTTTGAAGAACATTTAAACCCAAACCCCCAATAAGAAAGAGAACATGCTCGTATATCCGTCCTCCGACTTTATCTGTTCATGGAAGCTTCAATTTTTATTTTAATTTGGCTCTACCCAACTGTACGCTGCTTAAAGCAGACAATGTCCGCGGACAAGAATCTGGGCGTATTTTCGCGCCACATAGAGGCTAATGTATATATAAATCCAATCTCCCTCCTCTGTACAACATGAGATTTAATGAACTGTTTAGGAACGAAAACTGGGGAAAAGGAGAGGGTTTAAGGGCGCAAAGCTCGTGTGTTCACCTTGTGCTCCGCCCATTTATCTGCGTAGCGATCTACAAGATACTCCTCAACTAATCTTTTCATTACCTCCATGCGCGTCTGAAACAAAGAGATATCCAAAGGTCAGAAGATGGTCAAAAATTGATAGGCAAAGTATTCAGGTGTCAAGGGTTTCTCGATACATTTGGATGGCCTGTCCATCATTTTCGTCACTTTTTTTTCATCCGTTAAAAATAATTAAGCATTCAGAAAATGTTCAGTGAAATGTCGTATGTAGCAGTAATAGGGTCGTAACAGGGGACAACAACCAAACCCAGGATCGAGCCAAGTCAGATTGATTGGACGATGTAACTGATCCCAATACAGTAATAAATCTAGTTGCTTCCGGTACGGATAGTATTATGAGCTTCGTCTGCGACAAAACAATCGGTCTGCTGACCACCTAATCTGCATGATAGTTGAATGGCAGAAGAGCTACGCTTAATAATTTACTTCTCTGTTTTCCATCCATTTATTCATTTTCAAAATTATTTACTCATTTATCCACTCATTCTTTTCAAATTCATTTTTCTGTTCGTTCATTCCATTTCAATGTATATAAGGACCTGTCATTCTGTGATTTGAAAATTTTAATGAGTTTGCTCAGGACAGAGTCCCCTCTCCTCCCCCCCCCCCCAAGTTTTTATTGTTGTTGTTGCGGGTGATGATTATTTTGGTTTCCGAAAGCTCTTTGATTGGACCAACACGAGTGATTCTTGGGTTCCTCCAAATGCACTGAATCTAGTACAGAAATAATTAATCTAAATTGATAAATTATCTTGTGCTCCGCCCATTTATCTTCGTAGCGATCTACAAGATACTCCTCAACTAATCTTTTCATTACCTCCATGCGCGTCTGAAACAAAGAGATATCCAAAGGTCAGAAGATGGTCAAAAATTGATAGGCAAAGTATTCAGGTGTCAAGGGTTTCTCGATACATTTGGATGGCCTGTCCATCATTTTCGTCACTTTTTTTCATCCGTTAAAAATAATTAAGCATTCAGAAAATGTTCAGTGAAATGTCGTATGTAGCAGTAATAGGGTCGTAACAGGGGACAACAACCAAACCCAGGATCGAGCCAAGTCAGATTGAGGTTTATATTCTCAATACACGCTAAAGGAAACATTTCGCTGATCTTTCCATCAAAGCTTATGACTTTCATGAAATGATCCTTGTCAATAAAATATCCAAATGAGTTTGAAATTCAGAACTCGTCTAAATTTTTACTGTTGTATGCAAAATGCTGCATAATACCTGTTCTCCACTAACAGCTTCGAGCAAATCCGTTTGTGCTCCATGATTGTCCCTTCCTATTTCTATCTACAGGGGAAAAACAATTGTGCATGAATTTTGATTGCATATTGAATTGAAATCCCAAAAAGCATCCCGTTCCTTTGCCAGTAAAAACAAAAATGCTATTACGTATTTGCAAGAGGATATTTGGCTAACCTCTTCTTTAGTTCCGCCTCCTTCTCCCGCCTGAAAAAAAACAGAAGAGATTCCTGCAGTCAGCTGAAAAATGTGAAGAAGAAGTGAAGTGAACAGTTGCATACGTAGCAGTTGCAGAAGAAGAGAAGCAAAGCGGTAAAGTTTAAAGTCTCAATAAAAACACGAGGAGACATTTCGCTGACTTGTCAACTTTATTTAACCGATAGGATAGTTACAGTTTGGACGATGTAACTGATCCCAATACAGTAATAAATCTAGTTGCTTCCGGTACGGATAGTATTATGAGCTTCGTCTGCGACAAAACAATCGGTCTGCTGACCACCTAATCTGCATGATAGTTGAATGGCAGAAGAGCTACGCTTGATAATTTACTTCTCTGTTTTCCATCCATTTATTCATTTTCAAAATTATTTACTCATTTATCCACTCATTCTTTTCAAATTCATTTTTCTGTTCGTTCATTCCATTTCAATGTATATAAGGACCTGTCATTCTGTGATTTGAAAATTTTAATGAGTTTGCTCAGGACAGAGTCCCCTCTCCTCCCCCCCCCCCCCAAGTTTTTATTGTTGTTGTTGCGGGTGATGATTATTTTGGTTTCCGAAAGCTCTTTGATTGGACCAACACGAGTGATTCTTGGGTTCCTCCAAATGCACTGAATCTAGTACAGAAATAATTAATCTAAATTGATAAATTATCTTGTGCTCCGCCCATTTATCTTCGTAGCGATCTACAAGATACTCCTCAACTAATCTTTTCATTACCTCCATGCGCGTCTGAAACAAAGAGATATCCAAAGGTCAGAAGATGGTCAAAAATTGATAGGCAAAGTATTCAGGTGTCAAGGGTTTCTCGATACATTTGGATGGCCTGTCCATCATTTTCGTCACTTTTTTTCATCCGTTAAAAATAATTAAGCATTCAGAAAATGTTCAGTGAAATGTCGTATGTAGCAGTAATAGGGTCGTAACAGGGGACAACAACCAAACCCAGGGTCGAGCCAAGTCAGATTGAGGTTTATATTCTCAATACACGCTATAGGAAACATTTCGCTGATCTTTCCATCAAAGCTTATGACTTTCATGAAATGATCCTTGTCAATAAAATATCCAAATGAGTTTGAAATTCAGAACTCGTCTAAATTTTTACTGTTGTATGCAAAATGCTGCATAATACCTGTTCTCCACTAACAGCTTCGAGCAAATCCGTTTGTGCTCCATGATTGTCCCTTCCTATTTCTATCTACAGGGGAAAAACAATTGTGCATGAATTTTGATTGCATATTGAATTGAAATCCCAAAAAGCATCCCGTTCCTTTGCCAGTAAAAACAAAAATGCTATTACGTATTTGCAAGAGGATATTTGGCTAACCTCTTCTTTAGTTCCGCCTCCTTCTCCCGCCTGAAAAAAAACAGAAGAGATTCCTGCAGTCAGCTGAAAAATGTGAAGAAGAAGTGAAGTGAACAGTTGCATACGTAGCAGTTGCAGAAGAAGAGAAGCAAAGCGGTAAAGTTTAAAGTCTCAATAAAAACACGAGGAGACATTTCGCTGACTTGTCAACTTTATTTAACCGATAGGATAGTTACAGTTTGGACGATGTAACTGATCCCAATACAGTAATAAATCTAGTTGCTTCCGGTACGGATAGTATTATGAGCTTCGTCTGCGACAAAACAATCGGTCTGCTGACCACCTAATCTGCATGATAGTTGAATGGCAGAAGAGCTACGCTTGATAATTTACTTCTCTGTTTTCCATCCATTTATTCATTTTCAAAATTATTTACTCATTTATCCACTCATTCTTTTCAAATTCATTTTTCTGTTCGTTCATTCCATTTCAATGTATATAAGGACCTGTCATTCTGTGATTTGAAAATTTTAATGAGTTTGCTCAGGACAGAGTCCCCTCTCCTCCCCCCCCCCCCAAGTTTTTATTGTTGTTGTTGCGGGTGATGATTATTTTGGTTTCCGAAAGCTCTTTGATTGGACCAACACGAGTGATTCTTGGGTTCCTCCAAATGCACTGAATCTAGTACAGAAATAATTAATCTAAATTGATAAATTATCTTGTGCTCCGCCCATTTATCTTCGTAGCGATCTACAAGATACTCCTCAACTAATCTTTTCATTACCTCCATGCGCGTCTGAAACAAAGAGATATCCAAAGGTCAGAAGATGGTCAAAAATTGATAGGCAAAGTATTCAGGTGTCAAGGGTTTCTCGATACATTTGGATGGCCTGTCCATCATTTTCGTCACTTTTTTTCATCCGTTAAAAATAATTAAGCATTCAGAAAATGTTCAGTGAAATGTCGTATGTAGCAGTAATAGGGTCGTAACAGGGGACAACAACCAAACCCAGGGTCGAGCCAAGTCAGATTGAGGTTTATATTCTCAATACACGCTAAAGGAAACATTTCGCTGATCTTTCCATCAAAGCTTATGACTTTCATGAAATGATCCTTGTCAATAAAATATCCAAATGAGTTTGAAATTCAGAACTCGTCTAAATTTTTACTGTTGTATGCAAAATGCTGCATAATACCTGTTCTCCACTAACAGCTTCGAGCAAATCCGTTTGTGCTCCATGATTGTCCCTTCCTATTTTTATCTACAGGGGAAAAACAATTGTGCATGAATTTTGATTGCATATTGAATTGAAATCCCAAAAAGCATCCCGTTCCTTTGCCAGTAAAAACAAAAATGCTATTACGTATTTGCAAGAGGATATTTGGCTAACCTCTTCTTTAGTTCCGCCTCCTTCTCCCGCCTGAAAAAAAACAGAAGAGATTCCTGCAGTCAGCTGAAAAATGTGAAGAAGAAGTGAAGTGAACAGTTGCATACGTAGCAGTTGCAGAAGAAGAGAAGCAAAGCGGTAAAGTTTAAAGTCTCAATAAAAACACGAGAAGACATTTCGCTGACTTGTCAACTTTATTTAACCGATAGGATAGTTACAGTTTGGACGATGTAACTGATCCCAATACAGTAATAAATCTAGTTGCTTCCGGTACGGATAGTATTATGAGCTTCGTCTGCGACAAAACAATCGGTCTGCTGACCACCTAATCTGCATGATAGTTGAATGGCAGAAGAGCTACGCTTAATAATTTACTTCTCTGTTTTCCATCCATTTATTCATTTTCAAAATTATTTACTCATTTATCCACTCATTCTTTTCAAATTCATTTTTCTGTTCGTTCATTCCATTTCAAAGCATATAAGGACCTGTAATTCTGTGATTTGAAGATGTTAATGAGTTTGCTCAGGACAGAGTCCCCTCTCCTCCCCCCCCCCCCCAAGTTTTTATTGTTGTTGTTGCGGGTGATGATTATTTTGGTTCCCGAAAGCTCTTTGATTGGACCAACACGAGTGATTCTTGGGTTCCTCCAAATGCACTGAATCTAGTACAGAAATAATTAATGTAAGTTGATAAATTATCTTACGTTTTTGCACCGAGTTTTGCAGCAAGTTTTCCAGAAGTTTGGGGTGAAGATGTAAAGAATATAGTACGCAGTGTTGAAAGGAACAGGTATGGAATTGCCCTTGTCGATCCATTCCAACCACATCTGAGTTCTTGAAAACTTCCACTCTAGGATCGCATTTTCCTACGAAAGATATTAAGAGTGTTTGAGAGCGGCTATCCGTAAATATCGCCCGGTGGTGTGCAATATGAAAAAATCGAAAATCCCCAAACTTTGCCAGAATTTAGGTCTGGATGAATTTCAAGAATAATACTCTGAGTTGAATTGCATTTTTATTTTTCGCAAACGGCGGCAAAATCGGTTTTGTGGCTCTGACCGTCAGCTTCACGAGGTTTAAACAGCCATTATTTGAACGTCGCTTGAAAATGAAATAAAAAGTAGATGTGACCAAATTTATGCCTAATGAAAAGAACATGTATTTACAAACAGTCTGAAGTGTTCTTTGCTCGATTCCGTTGCAATCTAAAAGTTTTGGGGAGTTTTTGTTTATTTCCAATGTTCAACTCATTTTGGCGGACAAAAAAATGGCAAAATTGAGAGGGTAAAATTGCACCTTGATACATGGCATGGGGTTACATCAAGTTAATTCAGAGAAAGAACAAGGTTTCTTCTTCAAATAACTCCAATAAAATTTTTGGGCTACTCAAACTATGAAATATTGGGACCCCAAACAAAAGTGACTGAGAGGTCAAAACACGCCATTACTTGTCACGCAATTGGAGGTGAAAAATTAAAAATGCGCAACAGGAAAAGCCAACAGGTCGCTTTGGGAGCAAAATATCGTTAAAAATCTGAATAAAAAGTTAACTTTGATCAACATTTGTCATTTCTGATGCTCAGGTTACCTAAGATTTAAAATTTTAGCGGTTATTTTCGAAACAAAACAAGCCAAAATGCAACATCGTCCAGTTCGAAGCGGCCGAGGACGGATACAAACCGTAAAATAAATACGTTTGCCATGCTTACACTTTGATTTGAGAATTGTTTATAAATTTGTACATACAATGTATCAACGCCAAATAGTGATTGTGCATTAGCTGCCGTGAACTGCCCTCCGCTTTCTCGAAATGTTCAATTAGGATTGCGTGACAGGCAGACCCACAAGTCCTGGGCTACAATTGCAAGAGCACGCGTCTTTACCAGAAACACTGACACTCTTCCTTTATATTCAGTATTATTTCTTTGGTAACTTTGAATTATGCTTGAACGCTTTCTGGGGGACTCGCGCATGAAAATGCTTGTAATAACTTAAAGCTAGTCTTTATCCGTTGTCATTACCGACCTAATTTTCTCATACTTTTATTATGCGGGAAATAACTCGGAAAAAAAATACCCCGAAGCAAAACTATACGTACACAGCATTCAATAACCATCCTAAGGTACCTTCTCTAGTTATCTTATTGTTTATACACTACATAACGTCTACAGAATCAATAAGAAATCGTGAGAAATATTGAGATGTTACCTGCCCTGGCGAGAAAAAGATCTGCCTCCGTTTTCAAAGTTGAATCAAAGCAGTCATAAACCTTCATGTGACACTTGATGTTTCTTCTGCATGTGTTTCCATGGCCTCACATAAAGCATTTACCGGGCTAAAACCACTTCAACCACATAGCCCTCCAACAAGTTCAGAGAAGCCCCAGGTTTTCATTACATATACACAACATACCGCACCTTAAAAAAGACTCAAACACCTTGGAGAAGGTACAACGTAGAGCTTCCGAATGTGCCCTTAGAAAAATTGGGCAAGATATGACCTACGGAGAGCGCCGAAAACTTCTTAAATGGCCAACACTTAAGCAAAGAAGATTATTCTCGTCACTTACCGAGTGTTATAAGACAATAAATAGTTTCACGCAGCGAATGCTCAATCAGTATTTGGCGCTGATGCTTGGTATGTACAAATTTATAAACAATTCTCAAATCAAAGTGCAAATATGGCAAACATACTTATTTTACGGTTTGCATCCGTCCTTGGCCGCTTCGAACTGGACGATGTTGCATTTTGGCTTGTTTTGTTTCGAAAATAACCGCTAAAATTTTAAATCTCAGGTAACCTGAGCAGCAGAAACGACAAATGTTAGTCAAAGGTAACTTTTCATTCAGACTGGTAACGATATTTCGCTCCCAAAGCGGTTTGTACTGTTGTCTTTTCTACTTGCGCATTTCTGATTTTTCACCTCCAATTGCGTGACAAGTAATGGCGTGTTTTGACCTCTTATTCACTTTTGTTTGGGGTCCTAAAATTTCGTATGTAGAGTAGCCCAAAACTTTTATTGGAGTTATTTGAAGAAGAAACCTTGTTCTTTCTCTTGATCAACTTGATATAACCCCATACAATGTGCCAAAGTGCGATTTTACCCTCTCAATTTTACCACTTGTTTGTCCGCAAAAATGAGCGAAATATGGGAAAAAAACAAAAACTCCCCAAAACTTTAGATTGCAACGGAATCAAGCAAAGAACACTTCAGACTGTTTGCAAATACGTGTTCTTTTCATTAGGAATATATTTGGTCACATTTACTTTTTATTTCATCTTCAAGCGACGTTCAAATAATGATTGTCTAAACCTCGTGAAGATGACGGTGAGAGCCACAAAACCGAGTTTGTCGCCGTTTGCAAAAAATAAAAATGCAATTGAACTCAAAGTATTTTTTCTAGAAATAGTTCATCCAGAGCTACTCTGGCAAAGTTTGGGATTTTCGATTTTTTCATATTGCAAACCACCAGGCGATATTTACGGACGGCCGCTCTTAAGATCGTGAACTAACCGAGAATCAACATCAACAGAGGGCAAGTGATTAAACCATGGAGAATGGTGCCATAAAAAAAGTGAGCAATCATAGAAAAGCATTAAAAGAGCAGTTTCATGTTGCCAGGGAGTAATCACTGCACGAAGTGCCACTCACAAAATAATTCCTACATCACCACAAAGTACACTGCAGCAATAACCAATTAACATTAGCTTCCCCAACATCAATAAAAAAATTTGAAGGACAAGGAGCATTAAGAACTTTCAATGAAGCACAAAGCGCTGCTGGAGATATCTTAAACGTGCATAAAGTAAAATCCAATATGTCAGCTATACCATCACAGTCTACAAGATTATCGGATCATGTATGGCCAACTCTAGATATCGATATGATCGTTATCAAAGAGGCGTTGACTTACCATAATTCCGTCGAAAGAGTTGTTCATCATGGCAATCAGCATGTTTAACGCTACAATAACTGTGCAAATCACGTGGCCTATAATAAAGATACGCCCGAACGTAGATGTCAGGTAAAACGCTGGATCGTCAACGGCAATTTTTTCCTCTTCCACCATGCCAAGTAACAACCAAAACATTCCAATGAAAGATCCAGTGTGCCTACATTTAAATGTAAGAATAATGAGAACAACAGAAATCTTAAATTAGATAGATGAAGCTCCAATGCACACGTTTTGATAGCGAGTTATGTACCTAAGTGTAACGATAATCTTGCCAATGTCTGTCCAGTGCAACTGGTTGCTTGTCTTTTAGTTTTGGAAATGCAGTCTGAAGTGAAACTGATTAAACTTACTAAGGAAGCAGTCGTTATCCCTTGCCTAGGGGGAAGTAGGCCTTTTAGCGAAGGGGAGCACTTGATTTTTAGATGGAACGGAAGGTCGATCACCTGTCGTCAACAAAGCATAAAGGGGGACTGATAGAAAACTGAACGCCAATTAAATAGATAATAAATAATGACTAGTCCCTGATGGAGGTAAAGATCTCACGCTATAGCTATTAGTGGGCTCTTTGTTTTCCTCACTTTCTCGACGTTGTTACTGTTGTTTTGTTTGTTTGTTTTATCGGATAGTTCTCTGACTATTTATTTTAACAATAGTTTCCTCAACTCTCTTCATGCGTCCACACTAAACGTCCTGTAATCTTCTGTAAAGTAAATAAGTGGTTTACCTACGACTCTGGTTAGGTTCACTTAGAGTCCATAGGTTTATGTACGTACCTGCCATACGGGTGAGACACTTGGTATTTAGTAGATTCGTTGTAGTCCTGCTTCTGAAGTTCTAGTTGACAAGCCACATAATACGAATATATCTTGACTACGCCTGTAGCGAATGCAATGTAGAGCAGAAGAAAAATGGCAAGAAACTTAAGGACGTCCTTGAGCATTCTGTAAAGTGACAGTTGCAATGGACCCAACACTGAATTGACTTGGAAGATATGTGCTAAGTGGAAATAGGACAATACGGTGGCCGTGGCGTATATGCCATCAGCCACGATAAACGCAGCCTTTCTTGGTTTCCACTCTTGTTCATAGTATCCCCACGCACTCAACCAAACTATGTAGGCCAGTAGGAATGTGAAAGTGATCAAAGTGTCTACAACGTTCCACCATTTTAAAAAGTAGATTGAGAGACCTTGCCTATAGGCCTCCATGGCCTCTTGAACTGAAAGGCCTACAACAAAAGTGAGAACAGCGTAGTCTGCAACGTAATGGAGCAAATAAATTCAATATTTTTTTGACAAACTGAATTTATCTACTCTTGCTAACACACATCTACCTACAACATGTCACATAAGAAGCTAGATCAAACTGGACAGTGTTGGAAATCCCAGTACAGCAACACTAGTCACTCGCGTAGTTTTTTTTTTCTATCTTTATTCTAGTCGTCACACGCTTCGTATCGCGTCGATCTTAGCCTATTCTTTTACAAACCCACAAAATCGTAAAGACCACCCTTGGTTTCGCGTTGTGAGGTTACAAGGCTGACGTCACTTTTCCGTCACCCTCCCCCCATTTGTCTCGGAGAGCAAATGTTTGTCGAGAAATGAACCTTATCCCTTAAATTTTATGAACGAATCCAACATCTAGAATTCTCAATCGATTTCCTAATCACACTAATCATTGATCAATCAGTAGCCATAGTGGCAGATGTTCAGTTCATAAGTAGAATGTTCAAGCATCCAATCCGCTGTTGTCATCCAATCTGTTTCGGTTTGGTTCACAATTCAATCCCCTTCCTCATCGTGAGCAAGATCCTCCATACGTAATCTTGCTGCGACGGCTGCATCACGGGAAGGCCTGAACGCTGGCGCTTCAATGCGCAACTCGGTCGTTGGAGGTCTGTCACCGTCTCCCGGTCGATCACATGACAGTTCTAACGGATATAGCTGCTGTACTGCTCGCTCTAGATGTGAAGTCCCTGTGCGAAACTTTGCTCCCCGGACAACACCATCACACCCTTTGATTAGTTCCGTGACCATCCCGACCTTCCATTTCCCGCGATTCTTGTCGTCCGACTTGATCAGCACGACCTCGCCCACACTAGGATTGTGTGGTTTTCCAGGATTCTTTAGACGATGGCGTTTGCGCAGCCCCTTTACGTACTCCCCCGTCCATCGTTTCCAGACGGCCTCCTTGCATGGTTTGAGATACTTTGCTCGCTTGCGTAATTCACCGTCTTCTATGCGGTGTGGTTCCAACTCGAGTAGTGCATTTGGTTGACCAAACAACAGGGAGTAGGGGGTCAGGATCGGTAGCTGCACATCGTCCTCCACGTAACTTAAAGGTCGGTTGTTAACTGCAACCTCTACGTCTAGTATAACCTCATCTAACTCGGTCCACGTTAGGAACCCGTTTCCAATGGTCTTCTGTAGACTTCTCTTCACCAATCCAACCATTCTCTCGAACTGCCCTCCCCACCAGGGTGCTCTGCTCAGGTTAAATTGCCACTTGATTTCCTGACGGGAGAGGAATTCGTTGAGGCGTTCATCAGTCATCACTTGTTTCAGCCACTTAGCTGCCACCACGAAGGTACTCCCGTTGTCTGAGTAAATCTTCTCTGGTCGGCCACGTCGGGCCATAAACCGTTTCAGGCATCGAAGGAATTCTCCCGTTTCTAGGCTGGGTAGTAGCTCAAGGTAAATACCTCCAGTCAGGCTACAGGCGTAAAGCGTTATGTAAGCTTTGCCTTCATGATACCTCCCCTTTCTATACTTCAGTGGTCCGGCGAAATCCACTCCGACTACTTGGAACGCATTTTCTCCTTCGGTGCGATCCCTTGGTAGCTGTCCTGGTGGCGGAGCCGCGAACGCTGTGGCGCGGAACTGCTTGCAGCCGTTACAGGCTTTAACAGCTCTTTTTGCAAGGCGTCGCAACCTGGGAACCCATTACCTTTCACGAATCCTTGCCATTGTGAGGCTCACTCCCCCGTGGAATGTCCTGATATGCGCTTCTACAGCCATCTTCTCCGCGAACGGATGAGACTCAGGCAAGTATATGGGATAGTCTCCCTGAATCCGCCCTCGGCATTCCAGTAACCCGTCTGCGTTTTGTTGTAGGTTCAGCTGTACACAATAATCTTCGAACCGCTCGTCTCTCTTCAAATTCACCTGTGCTCGCTTTAGCCACAGGTGTCGCTGCATCTCGATCTCCTCTGTCGTGAGTGGTCCCTTAGATCTTCTCGTCTTTTCGCTCCGTAGGTTATGCATGAAACGTGTCACCCGAGCACAAACCCTTAGGGTTTTCCATAAGTTGAACTTGACCAGCAAGGCGTCTAGGATGTCTGTCTTAGCTTGTGCTACGGCGAATACTTCCCGTATCACTTTTGCTTCCGCCTGACTGTCTGGTGTGGCCGTTGTCTTGATATCGGCTAGCCATCGCTCTCGGTATAGTAGCCACTCAGGCCCTCTCCACCATAGCTTTTCGTTTTCCACGCTTCCGCTCCGACTGCCAAGGTCAGCTGGGTTGTCTTTTGTACCCACATGACGCCAGTTTACTTCTGGGTGTTGCTGGATTTTCTGCACTCGATTGCTTACGAACTGCTTGTAACTCCCTGCTCCCTTGATCCAATGTAACGCAACGCTGCTGTCCAACCAGCAGAACATATTTCCAACTGGGAAACCCTCTAATGCTTCCTTAACGTTCACAATGAGATTGGTCGCCATGTGACCTGAGACCAACTCGAGGCGGGGGATGGTGAGGCCTTGCTTCGCCAGTCTAGCTTTGGCTGCTATCAGCCCAACACTATCACCGGATGGTTGAGATATGATACCCTACACTACCGCAGAAACGCCTTATCCGCTTGCGTCGCCGAAACAATGTAGCTCAATATTGCTGATCTCTTCAAAGTGTTGAGGTATGGCTCTGGGTACGGAAATGCTCACCGGTAGCTGTGCTTCCCATCTTGACCACTTGGTTCCCAGTTGACCAGGAAGTTGAGCATCACATCCGACTTTCAAATCACATGCGTCTCGGTATAGTAGTTTTCCACTCAATGTCATAGGCGCTGCGAGCCCTAACGGGTCATACACTCTTGCTATCTTCGCTAGTATCCCTCTCTTTGTGACTTGGGTGCGGCCAGTTGGGAAATTTATTTCAATGGTATCTTGTCGCTTGTTCCATGGAAGCCCGAGAATAGATCCCCCTCCTTCCTGAGGTGCACCCGATTGTTCTTTCGCGAATGTAGTATCTTCGCTAAGAGACTCACCAGGGGACTCCACTGCCGGAACATTTGAATGCCACTTGTGCAGCTTGAATGAAGCTTGGTCAAAGACATGGGTAACGCCTGCTTTGACTTCACGGGCAGCTTTTACGGTGGGTCCGCCGCTGATAAGGTCGTCGACGTATAGACTCTTCTCTATTTCCCTCACCAGGTCCGGATTCTCGGTACGACAGGCTTCCAGGTGTTGTTTGATAACTCCCCCAAGAAGAAACGGGGATGGCGCCAAACCAAACAGAGCTCTCGTGAATCTCAGTATTTCCACTCGCCTGGATTGCAAGTCCGTGATCCAGTGGAATCTCATGGCATCCCTGTCTTCTTCCCGTATTCGTACTTGTAAGAACGCTTGCTTGATATCACCTGTTAACGCAACTGGGTGGAAACGTGCACGGACAAGAACAGCCCAAAGCTTGTTCTGCAACGGAGGTCCCGCGTGAAGGCACTCGTTGAGAGAAGGAGCGTTCTCTGAAGCTCGGGCTGAGGCGTCGTACACGATTCGAAGTTTGGTACTCACTGCAGCCTCTCTCACCACTGCCTTATGTGGAATATAGAACTCCTTTCCCACTGATTGGCCTGACACTCGCTCCACTATTCCCTCGTTAAGCTGGTCGTTAATTATGGCGTCATACTTCTGGAGTATTCCGTTCTTCTTCAGTTTCCGAATGGTACTTTCCAATCGCTTCAAACTTCCCGCTCTGTGGTTGGGAGTGGAGGGTGGTTTCCTCTCCAGGGTAGCCCGGTCTCGTACCACCCCTCTGGCCCTCGTGTTAATTGTTCCTTGAATTCTTCATAAACATCTGCTTGATCTCCGCCTGGTGTGTCACGCAATCTTAGAATATCTAATTTGCATACTTATTCGTAATCTGCCGCTGTCGTCTGTGTCAAGAACATATTAGAGAGGTCAACTTCTTTACCTGGTGACATAATTGTCCATCCGAACTTTCTTAGCTCTGCAACAGGTTCGCCGGGACGTCCGATCTTTGGTATGGTTTCTGTATTCATTTTCGCGTACTCGCTCGCACCCAGGATAATGTGGACTGGTAGCTCAGGCTTCTCGTCTCTGTCGTCCATGTATACCCCATCCAAGTAGGGATATTTCTCCAGTATCTCAGCATATCCTGGGTTGTCAATGTACTACGGTCCACTCTGGTGACTTCCGTTTCCAATCGGAATTTTCCATCAAGACTGCCAATCGTCGCGCTATGAACTCCGATGACCTTGTTTGTTGACCCAAGCATCATCTCTATGCGCTTGAATTCTTCTCGTAGCGGTTTGTTTCCCAGGTGTTCAAGGATAGCTAACGACGCGTATGAGCTGCCTGCCCCAGTGTCTAGGAGTGCGCAGCACTTGATTCCATTTACTTCTACGACAACAACGGGATACACGACTCTCTCTGTTCCTTTGACGTGTGATGTCTGCGTTGAAAGTTATGACACCCGCGGCTTCTACAGCTGTGTGCTCTGTGTTTATCACTTGCACAATTAAAACACAACTGTTTTTGGCTCAAAATTCGTTTGCGGTCTCCGACCGCGACAACCTTGGTGCAATTAGCGGATGTGTGATCCGTGTCATCGCAATAGACGCACCCGCGCATCTGTCTTCCACTTGCTTGTTGTTGGACCTGATAAGACCTTCCGCGTGGCGGCGGAACGCGTGCATTCCAGTCGTTGGGATCATTCTTCCTCTTGGACACACTCGCACCATCGCTTTCCTCTCCTTCTGAATTTATGTCTCTCCAACTTTTAATTGCCTGAATCAGTTTAGCGAAATCCCAGTCTCGCCAATTTTCGTGTCCCCGGACTAAGTCTCCCCTTATTCCTTTCAGTTTGTCTAACACCGCCCTCACACTTCAGGAGACTTCACGTAACTTCCCGAGCGTCTCTAAGCTTTGTACATTAAACAGAAGCTTTTTGTAAAACTCGTTAATTTCTTTTGGACTGGCGCTTGTGATGGTAGGCAAACCCATGATGTTGTTTACATATGCGTTTACAATTTCTGACGTTTTCCCGTACTCCGATTTTAGAATGGCCTTCGCCCTTTCGTACCCCTCAAGATTGAACGGGAGTCCATCTATGTCCGCTCGTACCTTTGTCACAAGGAGTTCCTTTATATAAGCGAACTTTGTCACTGCTGACAGATCTGTCGCGTCTATTTCCGCGAAAAATTTGTTCCAAAAAGAGAGCCATTGTTCGAAGGACCCATCAAACTTCGTTATTGATAGCTTTGGCAACTTTGCGGGCATTCCGGAATCGCCTGATAACCCTTTCCCTTTTTTGCTACCTAATTCTTCTGATTTTTTTTCGTAATCAAGCTTCATTTCCCATTGTGCCTTTTCAAACGCGAGTTGCTCCTCTCTCTCCGTCGCGATTGTCGCTTTCTCGCTTTCTTTTTCGGCCATTTACGATTTTTTCTTCACCTCCCTCGAACACTTCCCAAGGTATTCGATCTCCGCGTCTACACCCTCAATAACTTTGTCTATTTCATTGCTCCATGCATATACCTCGTCCATTTGCTCACCCTTTCCAATCTTCTTCTCTTCGATCTTTAATTTGATCTCATCCGCTTCTTTTGCTAAAAACACCAACGCGTCACGGTGTCTCCCAATAATTGTCGCGTTTGCCTTGTCCACAATGCCCTTTCTCTTTTCTTGCTTGTACGCCAAAAGCTTGAGTTTTGCGTCCAAATCCCTCTGAAGTGCCTCCAGTTCCATGTCTCGATCTCAGTCCCGTCGGAGGTGCCAGTTAGTGTTGGAAATCCCAGTAAAGCAACACTAGTCACTCGCGTAGTTTTTTTTTCTATCTTTATTCTAGTCGTCACACGCTTCGTATCGCGTCGATCTTAGCCTATTCTTTTACAAACCCACAACATCGTAAAGACCACCCTTGGTTTCGCGTTGCGAGGTTACAAGGCTGACGTCACTTTTCCGACAACAGAAGGAAAACCCAAGTGAAGTCCATCACACAAAGAACTCAAGAATTTTGATGCAGTTTGCTATGCCGGTAACTGCAATCAGCATATCAAGATTCGTGAAAAGTTTAAATTTCCATCTGTAGAGTAAGTTCAGAGCCACACTGCCTTTAATGTGGCTCCAAACCCACTCGCAATAATTTTGAAATCTTGTAAAAAGTTTAATTGAATTTTGATTTGCAGATTGTAATTGAACAATGAAGGAAGGTTATCAACAAAACGGTCTTCGAACTAAAAGCACAAAATAGCTATGTTATTGCTGGGGATTTGCCATGAATTCAACTCGTTGAGCAGTTGCTTCCTACATTTAATAGGTCGGAAGTCCCTTAAATTAGTTAGTTAGGGAAGCGATAAACATTTATTAGCTGCTAGTGTGTATCACTCGAGCATTAGACATAAAGCTGACTTACCAATGGCCCCCAAGCCTGTCTTAGTTGTGCCAAACTTAGTCTGAAAGGTGGAGGCGAAGACCAGGCAAAGAAATACTAAGTAGGACATGGTTTGATTGATGAACTTGGAGTATGGGAGCTCGTAAAGCTTTCTAAGTCTCCACAATCCCTCTTTCTCGTTTAATTTACAGCAACAACAGCCCCTCATTATAAGCCGTAAGAAAAGGTAAGCGATGATACCAAAAGACATAACAATAAAGTGAAAGAGGAACCGAAGGGTCTTCACAGCCAGCCCTTTATCGTACCACATGGGCCACTCACGGTAAACAACCTCATCAAAAATGAGCTGGCACTTGGGGCTCGTTACAAACTAGAAAGAGAGAGAACCAATACTTATTAATCCATGTAACTGCACATCAATCTATCACGGAAACTGTTCATACCCTTATAATTCAAGTATGCCGTCAAAATATAAAACACTACAATTCAGCATCATGATAGACACATCTTTGCTTACGTAAATGTTTACATTTTTTCCTGATAAGTAGTCGAAGTTACAAAGAAAAATGGTTATCCTCGATAAAAATATCGCGGTGGTTGTATGCCCGGCAGCCGGGCACGGTCTTAAATAGTCTAAATGCCCGTCAGTTAGAAAATTTCACCGAATTTTCACTGAAAGCTTCTTTGAAGCTTCTTGAGAGTACGAAATGTTTCTTTATCAATGTCAAGCGACACTAAAAGTTATTTACTATAAAATGGCCATCTCGCGACACTTGGAACGAGACCGTGAACGGCAGTCTCACAAATGGCTAAGTGTCGATAACTGAGCAATTTTACGGTGTACACAAGCTCGGTAAATTCGTCAAATGTAAAACCAAAATAATTACAAGGATTGCTCGACATTTCTAAAGAAACAACAAATACTTTCAATAGGTTTGATTGTGGATTTCAGTCGGAATTCGGTGAATATTCCTGACTGCCGGGCATTTAGTCTATTTGAGACCGTGACCGGCAGTCTGATATCACAGATACTGACCGATGTGGTGGGAAACACAAGCTCGGTTAAATCTTCTTATGTAAAACCGAAATAATTTTTAGGATCGCTTGACATTTGTAAAGAAACACCAAATACATTCAATAGGTTTAAAAGAGGCTTTCAATCTGAATTCGTTGAGTGAATATTTCGCTATTGGGTTTGAGCCGAATAAAGCTGAACGCTTTCTTCTCCACAATGTCGTTCGGGAATTTAGGGTTTGTTGATGTTCTTTCTCGCCAAGGTTTGTTTTATCATGAATTTCAATTAAATGCGAAATCACTCGCTGCGTTGAAGAGAGAAGATTGCCACACAAACTGCACTTCCACTTTGAGAGCCCACCAGGTGATGTAACGCAGGTGAAATCTGGGTTCGTAGCATGAGCAGAATCCATATGCACGTCAAGATTTCACCTGGAGATGAGCAACTTCCCACAAATGTCACACAACCACTTTTCGTCGCCTCAATTAGCTCCACCTCGCAATCTTAAAACCGGCAGGCTAACTGAAGGGATAAATTCAGCTGGTTGGTTTCCTTTCCATGTTACTGGCATTTCATCTCCGTCACTATCGCTTGTGAAGAGCTTTTCCTTGATTTTACACTCAACGGTTAACAAACGCTCGACTGAAGATCGTTTCTTTGGAACGATTGTCACGAAAACATAACGATGTTATTGCGGTTTTGAATACAGCCAAGTGTTGGATTACTTTGGTATCTTTCAAATTTATCTTTTTAAAATACTCTTAAAGCGATTCATTCAATCAATCAATCAATCAAAGTTTATTGTCTAACGTGAGACATGGTTGCCCATTTGCCCGAGCCAGAGGCTCATGTATAAAACGGTAGACTATAAATTAACTATAATTAAAGGTATATTATTAGAAGTACTTAAAACTTTATAGGTAAAAATATATAAGTTTAGAGTACGAGTGATAATTGTAAAAATTGTAGGTGATTAATATTGATAGTTAAAAGAGTCTAAACATTATGTTCGGTGAAAGATATTGCAGTAGATTAATATGAATAAGAATGACAATGTATGTGTACGTACAATAAAAGTCAACTACATGTATTACATTTACAGATTGGTCCTAGAGTACTAAAATCGAAATTCTTAAGTTTACTACAAAAATCGCTAAGCGTAGATGCTGTTTTAATTTCTCTTGGTAAACTGTTCCAAAGGTGACTAGCTTTATATGTAAAGGAATTATGATACGATCTATTATTATACCCTGGTTGCACTAGATTTACACCTTTATTCCTTAAACTATATCTAGATTCCCGCAATTTAAAAAAGTTTTTAATATATTCCGGACCGTTCCATTTCATACATTAAAAAAGTAAACCAAGGAAATATAAAATCGCCTATGTTCTAGAGTTTTCATGTTGCTTTTAGCTAAGATTGTATTGTAATCAACATTATTGCCGAGATTAAGCAAAGTTTTGAGTGCGTACTTATTGACTGACTCAAGTTTAGAGCTCAGTGTTTTATTTATTCCAAGCAATAGCGGACTACAGTACTCCAGGTGAGGAAGTATGTAAGCCTTGTAGAGTGATAGGGAGACATCTACAGGTATAAGTTTTTTGAGTCTCCTAAGGGCTCCAATCTTGGCATAAACCTTTTTTATGACACTCTGAATGTGATCAGCAAATGTTAACTTGTCGTCAATTGTGACCCCAAGGATTTTGAGTGAGTTAGATAACTCGACTCTAGAGTCACCAATGATAAATTGAGGGTCGTAAGCAATATCTCCGATCATCATAGCTTGGGACATACTGGAACAGCCATTCTCGTATGGTTCACGCTGTCAAGTACAGCCATCTTTCGATGAAGGTAGTGAGTTAGCAAATATTGAATTTCCCAGCAGCTTGACATGGCACAGGACGCTCGTAACTTCACAATAGCAGCTGGGAATGTCTCAAAAAAGAGTTTGTTCTGGATAAATGATATCTCGTCCGTATTGGAAATATGCTGATCGCTCCGATCAGTTGTAGCTTCCAAAGTTTTGCTGAGGACCGGTATCGTTTATCGTGTGCGATCGTGCGATCGCGTAATGTAAAAGCTGTCGTTACAGCGATCACCCGGTCAGCAGCGAAATTCGTTACATTCGGTAATTGGGGTGGTTGCTTCGGCCGCTTGCTTTACAAAAAATGCGAAGTGTGTCCAGAGTATCCTTTACTTTGAAGCGGAGGACTTTGTTACGGATTTTTTAAATTAACTCTGCAAGAAAGAGTGATGCTTGGGCAGAGTGGGCGCGAAGCGAATAAGAAGAATAACGATCTGGCAAACCGGTCAAACCTAATGCTCCTGGAATTTCACACGTCTTTGTTTTCGACCCATCCCATGATGTGATGTTTATGGCCGACTTTGAAGTGACCGCAGCTTTTCAATACGATCAAAGCAAGATTTCCGCCAGATTTGAATTTGGAAGCGTCTATTCATTCTGCGACATTCGTATCTCCACGTGTTTTACCGTGATCGTCCTTGGCGTGCATTTTAACTTGGAGCACCATTCTGTTCAGCTGAGTTCTTTTTAATTTCGATTTCTGAAAATACCCAAGCACATGTACGTTGTCGTTGACTGGGGATCGTGGGGAGTGGAGGCGTAGAGTTCTTCCAAGATCATCGTTTGGGATCCCTTCAATGTGAGAGAAGGAGATGAGTGTTCGCTGCAAGGAACGGATCCAGGGACAAAGAGACCCATGTTGTTTCATGGACATGTTCTTGCAGTATTTGGTGAGTTTGTATACCCAGTGTTTTTCTCAATTACATCGATTTTCGTTCTAAAGTGCATCATATGCTTGGTAAAACCGTTTTCCTCTGAATTTCTTGGTTTGATCTTCACCTCAATGCTCATTAAAACATAAATCTTAAGACTCGCTCTTTGGTGTTAGGAGAGTTACTAATTATTTTTTTGCCAGGCATTGAGGGCTTCTTTAGAAAAAACAAGCTGTAGGTCAAGTTGGAGTGCATTTCAGTCAAAATTACAGTTTAGTAGTTAGTCTAGCTTTAAAACTAGTCTACTTCGTTATGTCTAGTCATAGTTAATCGAGGGTCCAGCTTTTACTACTTATATTGATCGGTAGTGGTGGAAATACATGTAGACAGCTAAATTACATCTGATTTCATGTTTTCATATAGACACTAAGAAGGAAGCTAAAAACAAGGTCAATGAGCTGGTAACCCCTCAAGAAATCGAAGAGCCAGTCACAACCTTGGATGGACCTCGGCCTCGTCGAGAACCTAAGCCATCCAAAAGGAAGCTTGCAGCATTGGAGAATTCTGTTGAAAATATTACACAAAAAAACCAGGAGTCTAATGCATTTCAAAAACAGAAACATATGAAGAGGAAAGCTGTGGTAGAAGATAAGGATGGAACTGCCCCAGTAAATGAGAAAATGGCTTCCCAAAAACATAAACACAAGAATTCAAGAAAAATAGCAGGAAATTTAAATGACGGTGACATTCATGTTTCTGGGCAAAAGCAGTTGGTGTTCAAGAAACAGAAGAGTGAGAGGAAAGGAGAACAAGAAACAAATGACCAGGAAATAGTAACAGTGGCTAAAGCTAAAAGAGTCCAGAATCTGCTTTTGCGAAGGCAGCAAATCACTGTTAGTGAGGATGAAAATCCTGATGGGTCTGAAACAATTGAAGCTCAGACAGTAGAGAAGACATCTGATCTCACACGGGGAAAAGAATCTGTGCCTCCATGTACTTCACTCCCTTTACATCAATCTCCAGCTGGGCACTTTAACTCCGCTCGACACCAGCAGTCTTCAGATGTAATGTATAGCCTGCCTTCTCCTCAGCAGTCTTTAGGTGGGAGTATTTGTTCACCCCAGTACCAGCCCCAGCCAGGTGAAACTAACTTCCTTACACCACAACACAGACAGCCTTCATGTGTAACCAACAGTTTGCCTCCTGTCCATCAATCGTCAGTTGCCAATACACCACAAAGCCAGCAGCCTTCAGGTGTACCTAGCAGCTCACCTCCTCTCCAACAGTCTTTCAATGGCAACTTGGAGACACCTCGACACCACCAATCTTCAAGTGTAATCAACATCCTTCCTCCTTCATATCAGTCTTCAGGTGGCACCAACTGGTCTATCCGTCGTGCTTTAAATGTCACAAACAGCTTCCTCTCTCCACTACAGTCCACAAATAAAAGATACATCACAGCACAAGAAGCCACAGATACATCTGGCACACACAGTTCACCCCACCAGCAACAACATACACTTACATGTACAGTGTCAAGATCATCTGGATCACCCCATTTTGAACAAGCTACACCACAGCTGGAGTTCTCATTCTTTAAGAGCTTACATCAATGCTCAGACTTTGATGTGTCAGATTTAGATCAAACAATGAATCCCAGCTATCAACTGGAAATGGGTGACCACATACATGTAAACAGAGATGTTGTGCAACAAGGGGAGACATCATTCAGCAGTCTACCTACTGCATGCTCAGGTTGTCAGCCTCTGCTAATGTCTCTTAATAAACGAATTTGCAGCTTGGAGGCTGAATTTGAAAAACTGAAGAGGAAGAAAAGAAAGGTAAGGATCTTGCTTTATTTGGGACTTTAATATCAAGTAGTGCACAGGTTTCTTTCACAATGAACACATCCCCATTTAAAAATGTACTTCACCATTTTAAAATGTACTTGACATTTTAGGAATCTTAGTTCCTGAATGAACCAATCAGATCTCAAATACATTTTTAATGAGATCTTTGGGAAATAAGTTACTGTGTCAACCAATCAGACATGGGTTTGTAATATGAACCTTACTCTTCAGGAACTAAGTTCCTCAAATAACCAATGACATGAAAGAATATATGCCATGTCATTGCTAAATTAAGATTTGTCTGTTTTATTTAAGTCAACACCAGATAAAACAGATAACAATAGATGGGACATTCTGCTAAAGTGCAGTAATGTTTCACATCAAACTGGATGCTATCTTTAGTAAAATATATATTTTTCTTTGAGGCTCTACCATTTTTATTTAGCCCTCGACGTGTACAAGCTTTTTGTAAAGCTTTGTCACAGTTGTAATTTTACAGTAAAAATTAGTTCCATTCATTGTCTTTCACGTACCATAGAAATGTTTTGAATTCACTGTGGTTAACACAGCAATGGAAACGCGCCTGATTGCATAAAATTCTACAGAAATCGTTGACAGAAAATGCCACCAACAGTTTTGCCGCGCTTTTTATCTGCGCCGAAAGCCGAATATCAAGAAAGCGATCAAATGACCATTATCTTTTCTAATGACTGTCAAGTCATCTTTGGCTAACGTGCAAATAATCGTGACCCCGTGATAAAATTTCTCAATCTCATTATGTAAATGACACGTTCTCACAAAGCGAGAAGATTTTACGAGCTTTCATGTCACGAATGTGATAATGGCATTACAATAGCCACGATACCGTAACGCTTACTAGAAAGTAAGCAAGAACTTGACCTGTGGCCGCAAGAGAAACTTTATCACCTTACTTTTCCGCCCTATTTTGGGATAGACAACGATTGCGTTACATGATTTTTGCAAAGGATGTAAGCCGAATTGAAGCAGATCATGTTACTGAAACACAGCTAATTACTACTGTATTTACGAGGTGAATTAATCATCAAAAATTAGAATAATTCGTTTAACATCTTCCATAATCAAATGCTAGCAGTTAAATAAACTTGAACCTTTGCTACACAATTTGTAAATAATTATTCTGTTACATGTTATGATAATCCAACGAAATTAACTTACCGGGCTTGAACGTCGTTCGGATCGCGAAATTGCCATTCTCCATTCAGTTTCCATGCCAAGCGATTCAATATTTCTAATTTTTAGAAGAAATTGAATTTTTTAAAATCTAGGTTTCGCCTCCATCTCGGATAGGATGTCCACTCATATCGCGCCATAAAGTAATTTTTGGCGGGGAATAGATCGATACCTGGTGTTTGTCGCTGTGTTTTCTGTAATGCATTCCCGACAGATTTAGCCGTGTTTTGAGGCAGTTAGAATACATTCAGCGTTCAAGAAAGCCACAAAATGAAATTGATTTTGACATACAAGAATGAGGCTCGTTCACAAGAGTCCGATCGTGCGAAAGTTATCAATCGAACGCAGTTAATTTCACGGGAAGTCATGTTGTGACCTCAGCAGCATTGTTTTCCAATCTCAAGTCAAATAACCGCTTGCTGATTGGCCAAAACAGTAACTAATTTCATGACTGCGCGAGTCACCAACTACAACGTAGAATACTTATCAGCCAGACACTATCAAGATTATTTAACATATTATAACAGGAGTCTATTGAGCAGCAGCTTTTGTTACACAACACGATGTTTGTGTTAAATCGTGCCCGCACTGCCTTCTTTCAAGTAATTTTTTAAACTTCCATTCTTTTGTCGATCAAATCAGTCGGCACTTCTTCCCGTTTATGGAACCGGCTTCATCTTGATGAGATTTTCCGAGTTGTCGAAGGGGTCATAGTCCTCTTTAACCTGTGCTCAATGAAATAATTCGCATTTAGTTCGTACTTGAAACTGTCACCTCCTTCTAGGTGTCAAAATAATACAACACTCAGTTGTTCTTTTAGCAATGTTTTTCACATCTGTATACAGTCGTCGATACAATGCGCATTACGCTCAGCAAAATGTCCACATTGGCGAGATATCTTAACAACTGTCTAAAAACATCCCCTCTACTCTTAATTTTATTATTATCCACCTTTGCTTCCGAGTTGCTTATCGTCCTCAGGCCTCAAACAGCTCGAAGCTTACAGCGTTTGAGTTGGTGAATCATTAACCACTACATTATGTCAAATTACATTCGTTTATCCCCTTCGATTATGTGGTCGATAAAATAGTTCGTATTCAGTTGATCGAAATGCTACTTTCTTTCAACTTGTGTCTTGACTTGCGTCCAAGGATTCAGTCTAATTCTTTATTTCATCAGTAGGTAATGTTGCCTCTGAGTTGGCGATCGTCTTAAAATAGCTCGAAGCGTCCAGGCTTCGAGTTAGTAAATCATTACATCATCACTAATGGCACACTACATTCAGTTGTCCTGTTTCGAATCTGGTGTTGTGAAAATTCATCGAAATTTCATCTCCTTTAAGATTTCGTAACAAAACGTATAAAGCGAGATCTTTACAACTCTTCAGTTTATTAATAGGCAAATTCACTTCTGAGCTACACATCGCTCTGAAGCAGCTTCACTCTGCTTGATTATTTCAGCGTTAAGCTTTTTAGAAGTCGAGAAAGGGGATCGCACTAACGATTCCGATGTTTGAATTTGACTTAAGTCCTGTCTTGATATCATACGTATGAGACGTGCTGTAAGTGCCCTTTTGTTCTTACAAGTCACCACTGTGGTTTTTGTGGTGGCCGAGGCACCTTTTGAGATCAGTCAGGCCGATGTCCCAATTGAATGTCCTGCCTGGTTTTATAAACCTGCGCACCAGGTTTATAAAACTATTTATCAATAATATCATGCTGCTCTCATTTTCCCTCTCATACAATTCTTTGCGGATCTGTCGTCGAAAAAACAATTTCCATTTAGGTTATTGAAAATCTGCTTATCATATTGAAAACAAAACCTCATTAAAATTAACTTTCAACGCACTTTAAAACACGCCTACTACAAAAATCTCCTCAAGTGTAAAACTTAGAAGTCTTTAAGCAGCACAACAGTTTCTTTAGGAATTTATCCGCTTTATTAAAAAAAAGCACACACACACACACACACACACACACACACACACACACACACTAAAAGCAAAGCAAGACACAAAGCCTCCGGACTGTAAGAGAGGGGCAGGCAGGTTCCGTCTAAGGTCGCATTCTGACAACAAATATCTAATAAAATAAAGGGGTGAGAAGGTTTGAACTCCTAACTCAGTAGGAAAAGCGCATTGCAACTGAAGAGTGAAATGAGTTAGGATGTTTGTAATGTACGTGATATTTTGATGAACTAAATGCGAATTATTTGATCGATAACGATTCCTTAAGCTGTCGGAAAGTGGACAACTGAGTGTAGACTGAAATTAGTCATGAAGTAATGATTAACTAAGCTCATCACGTAAGCTTCGAGCTCCTTGAAGACGATCAGCATTAAGAGGCGACATTGCCTACTGGTGAAGAGAAGAATCAAACGGAATCCTTCTACGTACGTTTCAATAACCTAAATAGAAATTGTTTTTTCGACGACAGATCCGCAAAGAATTGTATGAGAGGAAAAATGAGTGCAGCATGATATTATTGATGAATAGTTTTATAAACCTAGTGCGCCTGGAGTTGTTTGAAGATTATCAAGCTGGAGGCAACGTTGCCTACTGGTAAAATTTAGAATTGAATTCAATCCTTAGATATATGTCAAGACATGGTAAAGAAGGTGACATTTCGATCAACAAAATGCGATTTATTTTACTCCCTACAGATGCGAAAGAGAACAACCCGGCGAGTGTAATTTGACATTTGTAATGATGTAATGATTCACCAACTCAAAAGCTGCAAGCTTCGAGCTATTTGAAGTCGATCAGCAACTTGGAAGCAAAGTTACACACTAGTAAAATGAAGAGTAAAAGGGATTGTTAAACAGTTATAAAGATATCTTGAAAATGTTGACATTTGGCTGAGTTTTAGGCAGATTGTTTGGGCCGATCACAAACAATTCATTGCGAAAGAGGACAACTGAGTGCTGTATGATTGTCATGGCTCACTAATTCGACCCCGTGTATACTTTGAGCTAGCGCTGTTTGAAGACGACTATAAACCCGAAGGCAACAACGCCTATTTCTAAAATTAAGAATTAAACTGTATCCTTCGAAATTTGTCAAGACATGTTGAAGAAGGTGGCATTTCGATCAAATAAATGCGAATTTCTTCAACGACCAGAGTTTGGTACGGAGTAGAACATCACGCAATATTGTTATCAAGGTCATCCGGCAAGGTGCGACCTGCTTTGAGGCAGGACATTCAATTGGGACATCAGCCTGACTGATCTCAAAAGGTGCCTCGGCCACCACAAAAACCACATTGGTGACTTGTAAGAACAAAAGGGCACTTACAGCACGTCTCATACGTATGATATCAAGACAGGACTTAAGTCAAATTCAAACATCGGAATCGTTAGTGCGATCCCCTTTCTCGACTTCTAAAAAAGCTTAACGCTGAAATAATCAAGCAGAGTGAAGCTGCTTCACAGCGATCAGTAGCTCAGAAGTGAATTTGCCTATTAATAAACTGAAGAGTTGTAAAGATCTCGCTTTACACGTTTTGTTACGAAATCTTAAAGGAGGTGAGATTTCGATGAATTTTCACAACACCAGATTCGAAACAGGACAACTGAATGTAGTGTGACATTAGTGATGATGTAATGATTTACTAACTCGAAGCCTGGACGCTTCGAGCTATTGTAAGACGATCGCCAACTCAGAGGCAACATTACCTACTGATGAAATAAAGAATTAGACTGAATCCTTGGACGCAAGTCAAGACACAAGTTAAAAAAAGGTAGCATTTCGATCAACTGAATACCAACTATTTTATCGACCACATATTCGAAAGGGGATAAACGAATGTAATTTGACATAATGTAGTGGTTAATGATTCACCAACTCAAACGCTGTAAGCTTCGAGCTGTTTGAGGCCTGAGGACGATAAGCAACTCGGAAGCAAAGGTGGATAATAATAAAATTAAGAGTAGAGGGGATGTTTTTAGACAGTTGTTAAGATATCTCGCCAATGTGGACATTTTGCTGAGCGTAATGCGCATTGTATCGACGACTGTATACAGATGTGAAAAACATTGCTAAAAGAACAACTGAGTGTTGTATTATTTTGACACCTAGAAGGAGGTGACAGTTTCAAGTACGAACTAAATGCGAATTATTTCATTGAGCACAGGTTAAAGAGGACTATGACCCCTTCGACAACTCGGAAAATCTCATCAAGATGAAGCCGGTTCCATAAACGGGAAGAAGTGCCGACTGATTTGATCGACAAAAGAATGGAAGTTTAAAAAATTACTTGAAAGAAGGCAGTGCGGGCACGATTTAACACAAACATCGTGTTGTGTAACAAAAGCTGCTGCTTAATAGACTCCTGTTATAATATGTTAAATAATCTTGATAGTGTCTGGCTGATAAGTATTTTACGCTGTAGTTGGTGACTCGCGCAGTCATGAAATTAGTTACTGTTTTGGCCAATCAGCAAGCGGTTATTTGACTTGAGATTGGAAAACAATGCTGCTGAGGTCACAACATGACTTCCCGTGAAATTAACTGCGTTCGATTGATAACTTTCGCACGATCGGACTCTTGTGAACGAGCCTCATTCTTGTATGTCAAAATCAATTTCATTTTGTGGCTTTCTTGAACGCTGAATGTATTCTAACTGTCTCAAAACACAGCTAAATCTGTCGGGAATGCATTTTAGAAAACACAGCGACAAACACCAGGTATCGATCTATTCCCCGCCAAAAATTACTTTATGGCGCGATATGAGTGGACATCCTATCCGAGATGGAGGCGAAACCTAGATTTTAAAAAATTCAATTTCTTCTAAAAATTAGAAATATTGAATCGCTTGGCATGGAAACTGAATGGAGAATGGCAATTTCGCGATCCGAACGACGTTCAAGCCCGGTAAGTTAATTTCGTTGGATTATCATAACATGTAACAGAATAATTATTTACAAATTGTGTAGCAAAGGTTCAAGTTTATTTAACTGCTAGCATTTGATTATGGAAGATGTTAAACGAATTATTCTAATTTTTGATGATTAATTCACCTCGTAAATACAGTAGTAATTAGCTGTGTTTCAGTAACATGATCTGCTTCAATTCGGCTTACATCCTTTGCAAAAATCATGTAACGCAATCGTTGTCTATCCCAAAATAGGGCGGAAAAGTAAGGTGATAAAGTTTCTCTTGCGGCCACAGGTCAAGTTCTTGCTTACTTTCTAGTAAGCGTTACGGTATCGTGGCTATTGTAATGCCATTATCACATTCGTGACATGAAAGCTCGTAAAATCTTCTCGCTTTGTGAGAACGTGTCGTTTACATAATGAGGTTGAGAAATTTTATCACGGGGTCACGATCATTTGCACGTTAACTAAAGATGACTTGACAGTCATTAGAAAAGATAGGGGTCATTTGATCGCTTTCTTGATATTCGGCTTTCGGCGCAGATAAAAAGCGCGGCAAAACTGTTCGTGGCATTTTCTGTCAACGATTTCTGTAGAATTTTATGCAATCAGGCGCGTTTCCATCGCTGTGTTAACCACAGTGTATTCAAAACATTTGTATGGTACGTGAAAGACAATGAATGGAACTAATTTTTACTGTAAAATTACAACTGTGACAAAGCTTTACAAAAAGCTTGTACACGTCGAGGGCTAAATAAAAATGGTAGAGCCTCAAAAAAGAATATATATTTTACTAAAGATAGCATCCAGTTTGATGTGAAACATTACTGCACTTTAGCAGAATGTCCCATCTATTGTTATCTGTTTTATCTGGTGTTGACTTAAATAAAACAGACAAATCTTAATTTAGCAATGACATGGCATATATTCTTTCATGTCATTGGTTATTTGAGGAACTTAGTTCCTGAAGAGTAAGGTTCATATTACAAACCCATGTCTGATTGGTTAACACAGTAACTTATTTCCCAAAGATCTCATTAAAAATGTATTTGAGATCTGATTGGTTCATTCAGGAACTAAGATTCCTAAAATGTCAAGTACATTTTAAAATGGTGAAGTACATTTTTAAATGGGGATGTGTTAATGCTATTCATCTAAAGTAATGTTGAGCTTGTATATGCTTTGTATTATTACTCTGAAAAGTTAAATCAAAGGTTTGTTATAGTATTTTTTTGGCTACAAAAATTGTATTATGCATACATGTATGTTTTCATGATGCCACAATGCTTTTGATATTAATAATTAGATTATTCTGGGTATGTAGTAGCTGTGCAAACATGTCTGACAAATGTATAGCTGTATTGAGTCAGTCTTTTTCACTAATTGACATTAAATGAAATTTTAGTTACACTGCTTCGTGTCTCCAGGAAATTTTCTTGAGTCTCCCAGTTCTGGGCGAAATCTTCAGATTCCTGGAAGAATTTTTTTTTTCCACCAAAACAAGCCTCCTTAGAGCTGACACCCCCCTTATTTCTTCACTTTAAGATGCACATGTAAACCACATTGATGCATGTATGTTAAATTACTTCTTTACCTTCATGACATTAACTGCTTCCATTCACACCTACAAAACGTTTATTACAGGTACCTGTATCTTACAAAAGAAATAATATTTGGAATTTTTTTGTAGTAGTCATTCAGCTTTCTTGTCTTACGAATCTGTGAATCTGATTGATTGGCCCCCTGTATTCCTTTCACTGATAGAACACAATTTTTCCCAAGTTGCTCCTATGGAGAAAGTATTTGTGATTTTTGGCTCAATTCCATAACTCTGTTGGTTTTTGACTGCAATCTTTAGAGTACAGGCCTGAAATTTTTTTCAGGTCTGATTTTCACTATTGCTCAAATAGTGCTTTACTGCGAAGAATCGTTCTCATATACGTCTCATAACCGCAGTTCACACATATGTTTCATATGTTTGTTGTTGTTTGATTTATCATCTACGGGTTTATATCGAATTAATTTGATGGCCTGCTCCCAGTTGGCTTGTTAGCTCAATTGGTAGAGCGCTGCACTAGTATCACAGAGGTCAGTGGTTCGAATCCCGTACAGGCCTGAAATTTTTTTCAGGTCTGATTTTCACTATTGCTCAAATAGTGCTTTACTGTGAAGAATCGTTCTCATATACGTCTCATAACCGCAGTTCACACATATGTTTCATATGTTTGTTGTTGTTTGATTTATCATCTACGGGTTTATATCGAATTAATTTGATGGCCTGCTCCCAGTTGGCTTGTTAGCTCAATTGGTAGAGCGCTGCACTAGTATCGCAGAGGTCAGTGGTTCGAATCCCGTACAGGCCTGAAATTTTTTTCAGGTCTGATTTTCACTATTGCTCAAATAGTGCTTTACTGTGAAGAATCGTTCTCATATACGTCTCATAACCGCAGTTCACACATATGTTTCATATGTTTGTTGTTGTTTGATTTATCATCTACGGGTTTATATCGAATTAATTTGATGGCCTGCTCCCAGTTGGCTTGTTAGCTCAATTGGTAGAGCGCTGCACTAGTATCGCAGAGGTCAGTGGTTCGAATCCCGTACAGGCCTGAAATTTTTTTTTTTTTTTTTTTTTTTTTTTTTTTTTTCAGGTCTGATTTTCACTATTGCTCAAATAGTGCTTTACTGCGAAGAATCGTTCTCATATAAATCTTTAGAGTGTCTGTTACAACAGACTCTACATGTATGTTCAAAACTCAGACTTGTAGTCTCATTGTTAATTACAGTTTATATTGATCTTTTAGGAGGCACTGGTCAAGTTAATAGAGGATGCTACTGATGCTAAGTCAGCCGTGGAGGCACTAGCAAGGCAACTTTACTCAACTGAGGAACTGCAGAATTCGTCAGTCACTGGTTTTCAGTGCAACAAAGATTATACAGCAAGGCCAGGCCTGAGTCCATCAAGGGGGAGCATTTTAGAAAATGAGTTAATTTTTAAAGATGTATTTCTTTAATTATCTCTATACCCCTATATGTGCACACTGTCCTAAATACAGAACAGATCTTCTGGTCTATCAAGCATTTGGTCTCCCTGATAAAAGCAGCATCTTTTGCTGGCAATTGGCTTATAGTTAACCCAACATCTTTGCAAAATTCAAAACATTTTAAACTGCTTAAGTAGAATATGTGGTTTTGTGTCACAGGTCTTGGCTGCATTTCCTTGACTTTTGTTAACAAATCTAATTATGCAAGAGACTTAAACAGAAACTGAGAGAAAAGTTCTCATAGCTATGGCTATATGTTGTCAAAATACTGCAAATACATATTGTTGTACTACATACTGTCCAATGGTCAACATTTCCCACTACAATTACATTTGCACTTCAAGTAACATTGGCAAATGAGCTTACATGTTTGTATTTACAGCCTTTTTGTTACTCAATTAAAGATTCATTTGGGAGGGTGCAATTAATAGATTGTGCCATTTGTTGCATGGAATGGAGTGCAACATTGTACAAAGAGAGCAATTGCAGACTCCCAAATGAATCACCAGATAATCTGAATTGGGTGGCAACAAGGATGCCCACATGTAAGCTGACTACATCTATTTACTGGTTTAAATTCTGCAATTAAAATTCAGTAATTAACATGTGCTCAAAAATAAAGTTCTTTCAGCAAGTCAGAGTTCCTGTTTATAATTTGTGTTTTGCACGATACAGTTTCAAATGTAAGATGCTTTTTACTTAAACTGCTTTCATATGCTTTTTCCTTTTTACAGGTATTGTGTTAAGGAAAGGATTTCCTGCAGTTACAAGGTCATCTGTGAGAAAGGACCTTGGCCTGGTCCTAAAGAAGGCCAGGGAAAATAAAGAAAACAAGGCCAAATGTAGAGGACAAGAACAGAGAAAGCTATGAGGAAGATTTTATTGTCCCTGTTTTTTTTATCAAAAAAGACAATGTTTTTTAAATTCTTCAGTTTCAGTTCAGGATAGTCATAGAGACAAAGAAAAGATTTTAATGTGTAACATATATTTTGGATAATTTGTTTTTACTGTTAAGAATTTCAAACATTTGTTCAAGTTATTGCTGGCAAAAACGTGATTCTTTTTTCTGTTGGGCATGTGAACGCTACCAACAAAAAACCTGTTAAGATTTACTGGCTTAGCCTTGTTGTATACCTCTGATAAATTTTTTGAAATGGTTGAATGCCATGTAAAATTTATTAACAGTCATTAGAGTAAACCCTCATGAAGTAAACACCTGAAAAAGCTGGAATAAATGTTGAAAAAATCTTGAAAATCTGGAATATGCTAGAAAAAGCTGGAAATTGATACATTATTTAATTACTGCTTCCTTTATGGAGTATGCAAGAATTTCCTAGAAAATTCTAGAAATCTACATTTAGTAATAAGCTGGAAAAAGCTGGAAAAAAAACTGATTTTATCCTAGTTTGTGATTTCTGGAATAAGCTGGCAAATTTTGGCTGACTCTACCCTAATTAGCATGTTTTATTAACATTCTAGAATGTTCTAGAATTTTCCAGAAAAGAAAACTGATAAATTCTAGAAATTTCCAGTAATATTATCTGTCATATTTCTAGAAAATTTCTAGAAATCACCAGAATATTCCAGTCTTATTTTGCAGGGGTTGTTCTAAGTGTTGCGCGATGGCCATTTTATAGTAAATAATTTTTAGAGTCGCTTGACATTGATAAAGAAACATTTCATACTCTCAAGAAGCTTCAAAGAAGCTTTCAGTGAAAATTCGGTGAAATTTTCTGACTGCAAGGCGTTTAGTCTATTTAAGACCGTGCCCGGCTGCCGGGCACCTAGCCACTGCGTAAAAATATACTTCAGTTGAAAATTAACATTAGGACAAGTCATCTGTGATTGCATGGTAATAAAAGCTTTCAGAGTTGGCAAGATTTCGAGTTGGCAAAAGTCTTTGACCGATACTCTTTGATTTTTACCATCCCACTTTAAGTACATCAAACTTAAATTTCAAAATTATTGAAATCGAGCTCTAGCCCTCAACATCTGGAGCAATCACATTCTTTAGACACTCAATGTTCACCAGACACATCGAGCGTGTTTGTTTCACCCTGTTGACATGACAGTAATTAAACGATTTAGGGAATTCATAACAGATTAACTTTCTCGGAACGAAAACAAAGGATGTGATTGTTTTACCTCTTAAGTGCAAACAAAGATAATGCCGAGGGATGCGACTAAATTTTTCTTTAAAGCTTACGATTCTCACCAGTTTGCGCTGTCTGTCGGCGGCTATCTTTAGAAGACTAAGACTCTCAATGAAATTTTCGTGATTTCCTTTCAGCAACGGGCCATCTCCCTTAATGTCCATAATCTTGTACAGGTTTCCTGAATCAGCGGCGTTTATCTGCTCTACGATGTCAGTGGCAAATTTCTCACATTCCTTTGCTCTCTCCCTACACTCAACTCCGTCGAAGTGACGTTCGTTTGAGGAAATTTTTTCCAAAAGGCAAGCATTTCCTAGGGCAGCTTCAATGAGATCGGTGGGCTCCGTTTTATTCTTAGCCGATGATTTGCATAGCCATTCGAGACTAATGTATAACGGGTTGGTCAGAATGTTGATCCAAGCCTTTTCACGGACATTTTCGCCTCCCGTGCTCTTCTCTTGTCCGTTATCGCTGTTGTGAAAGGGATTAATCCAGCTCAATGAGTCGCCTAGGATTGTACAAAGTCCCTCATCTTCTTTCATTTTCACCCTTTCCGCAACCTGTAAGGTAGCAAGTGTCTTGATTTTTTCCGTATCTTTCGCTGTTGTCGTGGTTTCGCTTGCCTTTGCATTAGCTATGAGTCGGTAGATCGCATTGACATCACTCTTCCGGAGAGCGTCTTCGAGTTTCGCTGAAAGATCTTGCTGTGAATCGGCCTCTCTCTCTTCCTCCTGAGTTCCCGCCGTTTCAGTGACACTTGACAAGAATTCATCTGTCTCTTCGTTGTTGTTTCTTTGTATCGTTCTCAGAAATTCAGCAAAAGCGCTCCTGACATTTCGTTCAGCGAATTTCGTTTGTGCCATGTTGTCTGCCTGCATTCGAGTAACAAAATGCTTCTCTCAGAGCAGTTGCAGCCTTTCATTTAACTGACATGGGTCAATTAATGAGCTTATATTTCACGCGTCTCACAAGCTCCTGCAAGCTTATTGGCTGTTTTAGTGGAAACAAACCTTTGTCTGTTAGCTTGTTATCTAGAGTACCTTGTTAATAACGGCCGGGGATAGAGATCCTATTCGCCTTCTATTAGCAAGTAGCTCAGTTGCGAGGAGTCACTGTAACGAAAGCATTTCGGAGCCGAACGAAGTTTAGGAGTTCTCTACCCCGGAGTCAAGATCCGATGTAAGTTACGCTTGTAATATTCCTCATTTTTATCATTTCTAGTTTCGTAGTCTTTCGGTTTTCCTTATGTCGAACCTTCATGTATCCGTTCTATAGTTTTTACCGCCTGTGCTGTACAAAGACTGCCAGCTTAAGTGAATAAAGAGTTTGATGCTGCTGCTTGTCTAAAGTTCAACACTGTGGTTATACTGCCGAACTCCGGTGCACAACACCACGTGTCTGCGGCATCGGGAACGCGACAGTAAAAACTCGGATCTTGAATTACAGAGAAGATTGAGGTAAGCCGTACCTTGTAGATTTTAAGGAAGGAGCCTATAAATCATGAATAGAAACGGAGAAGGATTAGTCAGCGAAGGAGCGCATGGAGAACACGAACCAGAAAGGAGGTCACGAAAGCCGTCGCGAAAGGCTTTACAAAACGCAGTAGAGACAAAGCGTTATGAGGTTAAGACTTTACAGAAAAAGCTCCTTAAAGAAATACAGGCCGCCGAGGGCCTTGATGACAGCCGCAACGTAGAAAGTGTTTTGCGTGATCTCGCCACGACATCAGAAGGATTAAACGTAGTAGTACAGGAGCTGCTTAGTTAATACACGCAGGACGTAAACCATGACTTTGGAGATGACGTCCTCCTCACTAATGAGACCCTAACGCTTCAACGCGCTTACGCCTTAATGGAACGATTAAACAGTAGAAAATCCGACAAATTGCTAGAGATCGGTTCTGGCGTAAGTCATTGTTCGTCACGCAAAACCAAATCCGCCAAGTCCCTTTCCTCCGCATCTTCAGCAAGCACCGCGAGAATCAAAGCGATCGCAGAAGCCGCCGCGGCACGCGAAAGCGCAGAATTCGAACGAAAGATCGCAGAAAAGGAACTTCAACGCCGAAAGCGTGAGGCAGAGTTAGAGCGCACTCGCGAACAGGAAAGGGCACAGCACGAAAAGGATTTAGCTGTTCTCGCGGCGAACAAAAGGGTCGCAATGGCAGACGCGAAGGTCAAAGCTATCGAACAGGCGATGACAGATGTCGAAATAGGAGAAAACCGTGAATTGCCCGGTGTGCCAAGGGTGAACTTCGAAGAGCGCGTTCTTGATTGGGTCCACACGATTCCCAGCCCAGAAACCTTACTCGCCCAAAAAGGGCCACTTGTCCCATCGCAAAGCGAGCCAATTCAAAACGTCGCCTCCCCACAGCTTCCTGGCACGTCAGTGCCAAACTTACCCCAGCCGCAGATCGATGACAGTTCACAGCAAGTACCCGTCATCGCCTCGACTCCGATAAGAGACGTTACCGGAAGTCAATTAATTGAGACTCTAAAGTCAGTAAATCAACAAATAGTCGCCGGTTTAGCTAGACAAAACTTTCCCAAATGTCAACCAGACATTTTCAACGGAGATGCCACGCTTTTCCATCCATGGAAGGCCGCATTTAAAACCATGATCAAAGACGCCGACGTTTCTCCCGTGCAGGAAATAAATAATTTGCGAAGCTTCACTAGCGGGGAACCGCAGCGGTTGGTCGATAATTTTAGAAGACGACAAACCGATCCAGTCACGCTACTCCAGAGTTTGTAGAAATAGTTAGAAATTCGCTTCGGTAGCGCGGCTATAATCACTAACGCCTTACTGGAGCGCATGCAAAAGGGGGCTATGTTTAACGAAAATGACATCGCAAGATTGCAGCATTTCGCGGACCTTTGCACTGACGTGGAAAGTCAAATGTTGTGTCTTCCTGGCCTCGCGTGCCTCAATTACCCAAACGCAATACAACCGATAGCAGAGAAACTCCCGCCCTCACTCCGCGGAAAGTGGGAAAAGGAGATTGCGAAGCACGCGGACAATAATGCAGGCGCCTACCCCAGCTTTAAGAGATTCGCAAAGGTCGTCCAAATGCAAGCCAGATTGGAGAACAACCCAAACATTTTGGCAGGAAACAAGCCTACCAACCCCCCTCCCAGTCGCCCTGCGCCCAATACACGTGGAGTGAGCCGGAAAGCGCTTAAGACAAACGCACACCCGGCATTAAAGAAACCAGAAACACGATCGAGAGAGAGCACGAGGAGAAAGCGGTGCCCATTCCACGACCGCGAGGGCCACGACTTAACCGAATGCAAGGCCTTTGCTGAGAAAACCTTAGACGAAAAGGTAGAGTGGATAAAGGGAGCTAAGCTATGCTTTCGCTGCCTATCTGAGGGTCACCAGGCCAGCAGGTGCAAGGCAAACGTTAGCTGCGACGTATGTGGAGACGAAAGGCACATCGCTCTGTTCCACAGAGTAAAGGAGACTCAGGCGAGGACCCATAGTGATAAAGAAAGAGAGGACGCTGACGAGGCGAACGTGAACAATAGATGCACAGCGATTTGCGACTCGAGTGGAGGCCGATCCTGCAGCAAAATCCTATTGGTCGATGTCTACGACAGAGAACAGCCGGACCGCACTCGGCGCGTGTACGCTATCGTTGATGAGCAAAGCAACAGTTCTCTCATTAGCAGCGAACTTGCAGACGAGCTGGGAGCGGTCGGACCTCCGGAGAAGTACTATCTGTCCACTTGCAGTACAGAAAGGGAACAGAAATATGGCCGTCGGATAACAAGGGTGGCAGCGCGATCAATGAACGGAGTCGAGTCGATGCTACCAACGTTAATCGAGTGTGATAGCATCCCACAAGACAAGCGCGAAATCCCTACACGAGAGATGGCGAGGAGATTTCCCCACCTACAAGAAATCGCCGACGAGATTCCACCATTTGATAGTGCAGCCGGCATTCATCTCCTTATTGGAAGAGACTCGCCCGAGCTTCTCAAGGTCAGAGAGTTTAGAAATGGACCCAAAGGTGCTCCCTGGGCTCAACGACTTACTCTTGGCTGGAGGATAACAGGCTAGATGTGCTTCAACTTCATAGACGGCCCGGCCCACGTGCTCGTAAATCGCACCAGTCTCCACATAACCAACGCAGATGACGTAGAGTTAACAAAGATAGGTGGTTACGAGCTGGTACCCTGCCCTAAAAGGTTTTCAGTGAAAGGGAGCCTAACACAGATGAGTGTAGAAGACAACGTCTTTACTGCCACTAGGTACGACAAGTCGCCCCGTCTCGGGAAGACCGAAAGTTCCTAGGAATCAGGGAAGGAGAAGTCTGCAAAAATAGCAAGGGAAATCTGGAGATGCCACTCCCCTTTCGTCAAGAGGAAGTACAAATGCCGAACAATCGAATTCAAGCAGTCAATCGTTTAAACGGCCTATTGCGCACCCTTAAAAGAAAACCGCAAATGCAGTCCGACTACTTCAACTTCCTGGAGAAAGTTATCGAGAAAGGCCATGCGTCAGTGATACCAGAAGAAGAGTTGAAATCTGAACCTACGCCCGGTAAAGTTTGGTACCTACCCCACTTTGGCGTCTACCATCCGAAAAAGCCAACACAGATCAGAGTTGTGTTCGACTCGTCTGCGGAGTATAAAGGAGTTTCGCTGAACAAGACCCTACTACCCGGCCCCGACCTAATGAATAGTCTTGTCGACGTCTTAATGCGCTTCAGGAAGGAGAATACAGCCATTATGTGTGATATCGAGCAAATGTTTCACTCCATCCACGTCACCCCAAAACATAGAGATTTCCTACGCTTCCTCTGGTTCGAAGACAACGATATCTCCAAACGAGTTATGGAGTACCGTATGAACGTCCATCTCTTCGGTAACGGCCCAAGTCCCGCAGTAGCGACCTTTGGCCTCAGAAAAACCGCGGCTGATGGCGAGGAGGAATTTGGAGAGGAAGCAAAGAAGTTTGTGTGCAGAAATTTCTATGTCGACGATGGCTTAGCTTCGACACCAACACCACGACAAGCCATTATCCTAGTGACCAATACACAGGCCATGCTAGCGAAGTCTAACCTACGACTTCACAAGGTCGTCTCTAATTCCGTAGAGGTCATGGAAGCCTTCCCACTAGAAGATAGGGGAAAAGACATCCGCGACATTGATTTGCGTCAAGATTGTCTCCCCACGCAGCGTTCGCTCGGAGTATACTGGGACCTAACAAAAGATACCTTCACCTTCAAAGTATGCTTACCCAGAAAGCCCTTCACCCGCAGAGGGGTCCTCTCCGTCGTGAATGCATTATACGATCCACTTGGCTTGGCCGTCCCGGTACTCCTGGAAGGTAAACTCCTACTCCAACAACTAGTCAGCATGGGGAGAGGGAAGAATAACAATGCTACCCTAGGATGGGACGACCCACTCCCACACAGTCTCCTACAAAAGTGGCAACGATGACGAGACTCCCTCGCCGAATTAGAAAGGGTCACAGTGCCCCCGATGTTACCACCCAGCAGATTTTGGTAGAGTCGCTCAAGCAGAACTACACGCATTCTCCGACGCTAGTAAAGATGCCATAGAAGCCTACGTTTACTTACGCTTAGTCAACGATGGCGGAGAGGTGGCCACGCCCCTTGTGTTTGGCCAATCAAAGGTTGCTCCCCTACAGACTACAAGCATCCCACGTCTGGAGCTCTGTGGAGCCGTGCTAGCCACACAAGCCGTCGCTAGAATATTGAAAGAAATAGACATCCAAATAGATGACATTAGGTTCTACACCGACTCGAAGGCAGCTCTTGGCTACATCCAAAACGAGAGCCGAAGGTTCTATGTCTACGTCGCCAACCGAGTAGAAATTATCCGTAGGGTCTCCTCACCCGATCAGTGGAGGTACATTGAGACAAGTGACAATCCCGCGGACCTAGCCACACGTTGCCTCAATGCGAGTAGTCTGGCCGACTCAGCCTGGCTGAAGGGACTGAGATTTCTCAGAAACCCAGACGCGCTACAGCCTCAACGAGAGGATATTCAACTAGCTGAAGACGGTCCCGAAGTTCGAAGAGGAGTGATAGCCCACGCATCATGCATATATAAATGCAGAGGCCTCGGAGCGGAGAGATTTTCACGTTTCTCCAACCTCCACTCCTTAAAGCGCGCGATTGCACGCCTCATTGTCAAAGTTAAAGAGTTCAGGCGTCAAAAGAATGAACAAAGGCCACCGAAAGCCAGACAAACCTTCAGGAGTCCTACAGCAAACGAGCTAAATCAGGCAATGGACGCAATAATCCGGGCAGCGCAGAAGGAAGCCTTTAGCGCAGAGTTAACGAACAAAGATCTCACGAACAGAAAGAAGGGGAAAGATATCAAAACACGGTAAGGAAGAGAGCCCTGAAGGGCTCCCAGTTTTACGCGCTTGACCCGTTTATCGACGCCAATGGAATTGTTCGGGTGGGAGGACGACTTAGGAGAGCAGAAATGGAGTATGGACAGAAGCACCCTGCAATCTTACCAAAAGACCACCATGTGTCCGTCCTGGTAATTTGGCATTACCATAAAGAGGTCCATCACCAGGGTCGACATATTACGAGTGGCAAAATTCGCCAAGCCGGCTATTGGCTGATTGGAGGTCATCGCATGGTAGCGAAGGAGTTAGCTTCTTGTGTGCCCTGCAAGAAGCTGAGAGGCCCCCACGTAATCCAGAAAATGGCTGACCTGCCCCAAGATAGAACCGAGGTAGGCCCACCATTCACAAACGTCGGCTTCGACGTCTTTGGTCCCTGGACCATATCCACAAGGAAGACGAGAGGTGGCGCTGCACACTCAAAGCGTTGGGGTCTTGTCTTCACGTGCTTGAATAGCAGAGCCATTCATATAGAAGTACTAGAGTCAATGGACGCCAGTTCGTTCATTTGTGCACTGAGGCGCTTCTTCGCCATACGCGGCCCAACAACCGTATTGAGGTGCGACAGAGGGACAAACTTCGTTGGGGGAGACACCGAGTTAACCGAAGCCCTTAAAGAAATGGACGAAACAAAGATCGAGAGATTCGTGACACAACACGGTTGTGAGTGGAAGTTTAACCCACCACACGCATCCCACTTTGGAGGCGTATGGGAAAGACAGATCGGGACCATCCGCCGTGTTCTGGATGCCATGCTAGCCGACCTCGGACCAAGACAGCTGACGCACGAAATCTTGAGCACTTTCATGGCGGAAGTCACCGCTATCGTAAATGCACGACCCATTGCAGCTTTGCCTTCAGACATCAACGACCCGCAGCCCCTGTCACCAGCCATGCTGCTTACAATGAAAACGCGCCCACCAGGACCACCACCGGGCAACTTCCTGCCCCCGGACCTGTACGCGAACCGGCGTTGGAGGAGGGTCCAGTACCTAGCAGATCAGTTCTGGTCACGGTGGCGCCGAGAGTACCTCCAGAACCTCCAGCCAAGAAGAAAGTGGTACGACGCCCGAAGAGACCTGGCCGCAGGTGACGTCGTCCTTATGAAGGAAGACGGCCAGAATCGCAGTGACTGGCCTATGGGTCGAGTTACGGAGGCCATCAGGAGCGCAGATGGCAAAGTAAGAAAAGTGTCACTTAGGATTGTGAGAGAGAGTAAAGGAAAAGTGTTCCTACGCCCCATCAAAGAGCTCATCCTGCTGGTTCCAGTAGAGGCCCAATGACAGACCCTTCGACCACGGCAGAGAATTAAAGGACAAACAATTAATAGAGCAAGGATCATAGACGATCCTTGGGCGAGGAGTGTCACGTTTACGGATACAAACTCTAATCTTTTTTACTTATGTAACTCTTCCGTTTTTAGCACAAAGACACTAAGAAACTCTCAATGACTTTCTATTTAATTTGTTAGCGCGCTTTGTTTGATTTCTGTTCCGTGACTAGCGAATATAGCGGTTCTCCTGGTCGTTCAAATTTTCTTAATATCACTTTTTCTGTCAAATTGGGGAAATATTTACAGCATTATTGAGTTAGCCATCCATGTGCAATTTTAGTTTCGTTACAAATTTCGTATAATAAAGCAATAAATAAATGTACCCGCATATCACAAAATTGTTTGCCATGCACAAACTCCTGTCACGCCGGAGTAGAAGTCACGATCTTCTGCTCGCTCTTTAACTGAAATGTCACATTCTGAGGGAGTTTATTCTTTATAGACTGAAAGAAATATTCCCTTCGAAGACAGTTTCTATGCGTGCTATGTGTGACCTGCCATCTAAAGAAAACCTTCTACCAACCGTGCTGAGACATGTTTCATCAAATGATGGATATTACCTCTGAAGCGGAAAGAGTTCCATTAATATATTCCTAAGAAAAAGCGGAAGTCAATCGGCACTTCGTATGAGCTATGGAAAGCGAAACGATCTTGCCCTTAAAATCTATAACAAATCTGAGCCTCTCTTAAATTCACGACAACTAACGGTGGTTCTTTCATATTCGCGACCACTGTTGCGGGCCAGAATCTTAACTTAGTGTTACCTTTCCTGCTGCCCTTGCGGAACAAAACTCGACGCGGACGATGAATGGCTCGACGAACGAAGCTGCCGATACAGAAGCGTGCATATTCGATTTGAGTTTTCGAATTCCTATAACCATTCTGTTTGTCGCCACATTTTTTCTGTCTGTATCCGAGAATATTTTAGTTACCATCGTCATCAGCATCGACAAGAAACTACGACGACCTTCAAATGGCTACCTACTGAGTTTGGCGGTGACAGACATATGTATCTCAATCGGATTGATACCACTGGAGAGTGGCCACTTGGCTCAAGTGGAACGAATGTTTTGAACTCTGTATGGTTATTCTCAATTGCAGGTTCTTCCATCACTCTGCTGATTATCACGGTAGACCGCTACAGAGCAGTGATGTCTGTGGTTCGATACAAAGATATTGTTTCATGGCGGAGAACATTTGTAATCGTTGGATCAGTCTGGATCTACGTTGTAACTATCGTGGTATTAATGAGTGTTTTCGCCTTCGAGCCAATTACGGGAGAAACATATGAATGGAATGTCAATTTCAAATTTTACTACGCGTTTCTGGCCGTGCACATAGTTCTTCCACTGCTTTTGATCAGTGCACTTTACTACAAAATCTACAAGAAGGCAGTACAGAACCGAAAACAACTCCTGTCACGCGGTCAGATACATCCGGGAACTGCTACTGGTTCTGATACTGTCGCAGAAACTAGACTTGAAGTCAAAATGGCAAAAACTGTTGCCTTTGTGTTTATGTTTCTAGTTTTTGTATGGATGCCAATTTTAATTTTAGAAATATTCTATGCTGTCGGTAGTGAATCATGTGTTGTAGAACAACTTGGGGTTGTCAGTGTGTGGTTGACCTGTAGTAATGGCGTTATCAATCCTATAGTTTACTCTCTCAGGAACAAAGACTTCCACCGCTCCATGTTTCAGTTGCTTCACTGCAAAAGACCCAGGTCCGCCAGCGCTTACAAGTGACCACATTAACCCGTTTACTCCCACTAGTGACCCAGACAGAATTTTTCCTTACAATGTCAATACAATATCCAGCAGACAAGTGATAGGAATGAAGAAAGATATCAATTATGGGATTACCAGTTGATCCAATACCAAATTTTACATAGTTGCATCATAAAATTTGTATGGCAAAAGGTAAGGAGAATTACTATTGAGATCTTCAGTAGTGTAAGGGTTGATAATCCCACCTTAGAAATATTTTTGTTGTTGCAGTAACAGTTATTATTAAAAACTGGATCATTGGATAATGCAATTCAAGACTTCTTATTGGTTTAGCCATTATGGTATGTGAGCCAATATACCATAATCTACAAATATGGTAAGCGTATGTGTCAGCTTAAAATTAAAAGGGAGCTAAAAAATTTGATAAAATTTGATAAAATTTAATAATTTAAATTAACGTTTTTAATAAAACAATTATTAAAAACTGGATCATTGGATAATGCAATTCAAGACTTTTTATTGGCTTAGCCTTTATGATATATGAGCCAATATACCGTAATCTAATATCTGTACTTTGTAACATCCGGTTTCTTCTTACAAAATAAAGTCTAGAAGATTTGTCAAATATCTTGGGGGCATTTATTTTAATAAAACAATTATTCCACTCGCGCTTGTTGGATATGAGATGATCATAGCCAACTCGGTGCTACGCGCCTCGTTGGCTATCTATCATCTCATATCCAACGCGCGCTCGTGGAATAATTGTTAATTATATTGAGGTGGTTGGGAAGTTTCGGTCGATTCTGACAATTGTAGCAGTAAGAGAATGTAATAATACTGCTTAAGTCGTTTATTTCTACAAGCCTGTAAATTCATGGATGTTTTAATATGTAACGGCACCTTATTAAATCCTTCTCGGTGGCTAAATGTACTGTTCATTTTTATACAAAATTTTACTGCACTAAGCTTGTAGATATTTATTTGTAAGAACTGCATATTTAATCTTAACGATTTGACTTAAAGGCCCACATCCCGAAAATGGTTTTTTTATTCAAAGCAGTTCTAGACTAAAACTCCTTTTGTGGCTTCAATACTGCGGTATGAAAGATACAAAAACGATCAAGTGTTGACTCTCGTTTTATTGTTTGTCAATAAATCGAGGCACTTAAAAAAATTGTATTTTTCAATCATGTCCTTGGGTATGCCATCTTCAATCGTTTTAAATATTCCCTGCCCACAATCTAAATTGAAACAATTTTCAGTTTTCTTCGCCTTTAAAATTTCAACTAGACACATGACCCACAATTTGGAACGCAATTTAAATGGTTTTCAAGATATAAATTAGTGATAATAATTTTGAACGACGTCTCGACCTCGCTGAGGTCATTTTCAAGCTGATGAAAAGGAAAAGTTTTACATATATACTAAATACAAGACGTGGTAATGATAATGACATGATTGCATTATCAGAGTCACATCGACGTGAGATATAAACAATCATTGCTTAAAACAATGCTAAATCGTGCCTTTAAGTTGTCATCTAACTGGCAATTTTTTCACCAAGAGTGCGAACGTCTCACCGAAACCTTCTCGCGTCTCAAGTACTCAACCCAACTACTGCATTCGACCATAAATGATTTCATCACGAAAAAAGTGTCTCGGGATCCAGAGATCAATCAAACGTCTAACGAGAAAATTATACCCGTGCGAATTATACTTCCTTTTAAGGACCAAACATCAGCAAATTCCGTACGAAGGCAACTTGGCGACCTAAGCTGAAAAGTTGGAACTGACATTTTTCCTGTTTACACTAACAAAAAGATCGGATATGAGTTAAAACCAACGGAAAAGAAGCCCAACATCATCAATCAGCAGCGCGTTGCGTATTATTTTAAGTGTGGTCTGTGCGATGCAGACGATGTCGGCTACATCTTCCGGCACCTCTACCAACGTGCTGAAGAACACAAAGCGTCTCAGTCTTCAATCGGGAACCACATTAAAGAGCGGCATCAGCATACCCCAAGTGACTTGGATCACAGTTTCAAAATCCTGAAGAAATGCAAAAGTAAACTGGACTGCCTAATTTACGAGATGCTTTTTATAAAAGAAATTAAGCCAAGCTTGAACAAACAGTCAGACTCAGTCCGCGCGAAGCTATTTTTATTATAATTTACGGTATCTTCGTATAATTTATAGTTTTACTTTCGTCAACTCTCATATTAATTTTTTCGTATTGTCTCCTTTGCAATTTCATCACTTCTATTTTACGCCTAGCGTTTACATATTTCCATATTTTATCGCATTTATCATTCCTACGTCTTAAATTTAGTACATATATTTAAAAATTTTCCTTTTCATCAGCTTGAAAATGACCTCAGTGAGGTCGAAACGTCGTTCAAAATTATTATCACTAATTTTTATCTTGAATCTCTTTTCTAAAAAACTACTTATCAAAATTTAAATGGTAATTTTCTTTTGTTAGGTGATGATTAATGCAAAAAATATGGTCCTTTCTCAGAGCGAACGTCAAAAAAACCTACCCGTAGTCAGACCTAAGCCTAAGATCGAAAGACAGAGAAAACAACTGGTGATGTAAGCATCCTTAACGACGCCTTTTAAGTGTGTGTGAACTAAACAACGACAGCTAAAAGCACTGAACAATCCATCAAGACCAGGTGGTCAGTTCAAACTATTTCAGAGCTAACTCATGCAGAGAAGGTCAGCAGAAGCTTGTCGAGAACAACATTATTTGGCCTGAAAACACGGCACTTTGATCGTATCTACTATTCGGTAGCTTTCCTTCTAATCTTTCTTTCCTTCGTACCGCTTTAAGTACTCTGGCTTTTGGCTTTGGAATACAATCCTGGCAGTTTTCAAATGACATTTAATATTTTGAATTTTACTGGCTGGTTTATCTCTATTTTAACAGCAATTGGAAATGGTTTCGTAGTATTCCTCATAGCTAAAACTCGTAATCTACATTCGGCGGCCAACTGGTTTATCGTTTCCTTAGCAGTGGCTGATTTTATAGTCGGTGCAGTCGCCTTTCCAGTGGGTTATCACTGTGTAAACACAGCCCATTGCAACAGGATAGTCATGATAGTTTGGATGGCTTTATTCTGGTTTTTCATGCACGCCTCAGTCACAAATCTTTGCGCATTAACTTGGAATCGCTATCTTGCCATCGTTCATCCACTCAAATACCATACTTCTATGACCGTAAAACGGCCTGGTATGACCATCTTAGTCGCATGGTTGATTCCTGTGGCACTTTCTTCATCCCTTATCGTGGGAATGTTCACAACAAGCTCCATTACTGTCCACAAAATTATGCGGTTGACCTGTGTCTCAGCTTTCGACATAATATCATGTGTGATAGTTCTTTATGCCGTTGTTCGTGTCCTACTCGTCGCACGAGCACAATCCCAACAAAAATATGTAACGGAACGACAACTTAGATCTAGCTTCGGCTTGACCTTACGCAGAAGAAACAAGTACGATACGGCTGCAGGCTTTATTATTGCTGTTAATGTGTTTTTCCTGGGTTGTTATGCCGTGGTAAACTATCTGGTAATATGTCTCACTATATCTTCTTGCAATGTGTCTGGCAAATCAGCGCAGGTTGTCAGTTTGTTACTGATTCTAAACTCTATGGTGAATCCCATGGTTTATGCTTTTCTGAAGAAAGACATTAAAAAGAAAATAAAAATTCTCATCTGCAGAAAAAACTTCGGTGAAAAGCGTAACCATGGCGAGACTGGGTTGTAATAGGAATTTGAAACCTCTTTTTTAAGAATTTCGCAGTATTTGTTCAGTGAGATACAACGGGGTATGGGTATACAGCCATTAAATAACAATCTGTCCCTCTACCCCTCAAAGGGCAGAATAAACAGACATGTTTGTGGAGCATGTTTTTTAATCCTGACACAGCGCGTCAAATTAAGTTACACTATTGTTTGCTTAGACACAAAGGATGAGAGGGCAGTAGCTAAAAATATTTATTTTATTTTCAGTGCATCACTGCTCGGAATAAACAACTGACTTTGAGATGATTTTATATAATTACAGGAAAGGTAAAGATAAATAAATGTAACTATTCTAAAGGTTCCCTCAATGCTACGTATGAGACCCGCTACCCAGTCTTGTAGTATCAAAATTTTACTTTAATCAGTGGGAAATGGAAAAGCCTGGTGGTTCCAAGGCTGGACCTACATCGAAAGGCTAGATCGAGTTCTCAGTTGGGCAGTTTTAATTCAAGTTGTTTTCTTAAGCGAGACTCTTGACTTTCGCATTTACTTATTATTAACTTATATTGCGCTAATGTCAATATACATTTTCATCAGCACAGAAACTAAAATGTTACAAAAATCTAACTGAAAAAAATCTAATAATGAAATAATATATATGCCAAACATATGTCAATAAAATATCTAGAAATGTATAGTAGCGTAATTTAAGTACAAAAATATATATAATCTAATCTGATGTGATTCGATATTTAACAACTAAAAGCTTCTTTAAATAAATACGTCTTTAAATATTTTTTAAAAGATTCAACGATTTTGAATTTCTAATATAAAGTGGAACAACATTCCAAAGTTTTGAGGCGCTGTTTCAAAAGATCGGTCACCGAGTATGGAGTACGAGTTTGACTAATGGTCGTGATCGTGGGTCGTGGGTCGTGGGTCGTGGGTCGTGGGTGTGGGTAATACATAACAATTAATGGTTAAGAGCTCATACTTAATAATGTTAATAGTACCACTACTAATGATCAATTACTGTTATTTTTGTAGGGGAAAAGGGTTTTTTCGTAATCGTGAAGGGCCCTTTGGCTGGTTTTAAACGTAATTTGGTTACATCGCCGTGAACGTTGAATCGCCTTTTCTTCATGGAAATTGCGAAATGACTGGCTTTTTTCGCGAAACGTAACTTGAACCTTTTTTATTCTTCTTTTCCAAAAATTCATCCTGTAAACGTCTCAAAAAGAGACGTGAAACATGACTGTCATTAGCTGCAGCAAAGTAATGCAATACTTCTCGACGAACAATGAAACGTATGTTTGTTGAGTACGTCGCATTTCGCAACTCTGCAGAGTCTGCTCTTCGTCAGATAAGAAATGAATCGTTTAAAAATTAAAATTATTATAACCTCTTTATTTAATAATTTAGTTATTTAAATAATTATTTATATCTAGTTTATTTTATGATTTAGAAAAGGACCTGGCCAGTTAAATGGACGAAGAAAAATGTTAAGACTGTACTAATTGGTTCTTTGTTTAATTTCTTGTCACCGATGCGAGTTGTCGTGACCAATTTAACGTTGACTCGCGATTTCCGTTTGTCGATTGTACCGCATACTGGATACCAGAGGTTTTATATTTTTGTGCCTTGGAAAAACCTTGGAGCCAACATCTCCAGACCTGCAACTAACGTTGCAACTTTGCTATCTATATATCGGCTTATCTTGCAACAGTTCGCTGTTTCACTTAATTTTTTTTCTTAGATGCGGGGTAGATGGTACGCGATACGGAGATGAAGCATTCGGCTCTTTGTCTGAATGTCATTGATCAAGAAGCTTTATTTTCCCTAACCAGCACAAGGATATACTTCTACTTTTGAAACTTCATTTATTTTTAACCGGCACTGAGAGCACAATTTAATTATAATTCAAGAACACGGCCAATAGCCGTGTTTCTGATCCTCGAAGCTTCTTTCATGTTCTGAAAACGTTGTTCTTCTAAGTTTAACACTTCTCTCTTTTCCGTGTAAGATTATTTTTTTTTGTGTGTTGATCAAGCGTTTGACCGGAAAAAAATTCCTCAAACTCTTTGGAATGACCCTCATTTTAAGAGATTACATCATCCTGCAAATAATGGCTTTGTCTTTGATTTCACTTTTGTTTTTGGCTGAAATGAATTAATTCTGTTGGATGAAATCAATGAAATATTAGTGTTGTTTATTTCACAGAAACACTTGCTTGTGTCGAAAACTCGACTAACCAGTAAAGGAGAGGTTTTCTGCAAACAGAAAACACACTTAAAACAAACGAAATTACAATATAAACAACTGAAATGAAAACTCACCGACTGTTCGAGCTTAGGGTTTACAAACAACCACAATACACGGCAACAAAACATTTTTGAAATGAACGCGACGATTTTCCCTTTCAAAGCACATGGGCGATTGCCCGGATGTTAACGTAAACATGGGCCCGCAATGGGAGCTACAATTAGGCTCACTAAACCGAGCTGATACAATGACAAGGATTGTATAATATTTATGTATTATTATAACTAATATTTCAAATGATTATTATTATTGTTAAGTATTTATCACACCTACGACTTTTACCCACACCCACACCCACGACCCAAGACTTGTACCCACGACCCACGACCATTAGTCAAACTCGCGGAGTACATCTCCCCTTTTGGTAATTCCAGTGATCGATCATCATTACAAGATCGTAATCTGTACCTTCCGGGAGTCTTTAACTTCATTAATTCAAGTATATAATTAGGCGCAAGTCCATGAACAGACTTATGAAAATTCAGTATTATCAGTAATACTGAATTTGTCACCTACTTGCATACAGCAAGTAGGTGACAAATTCACATTCCGCTCACCATAAACAATACTTCAATTGAGAAAACTTATTCAAATGATAATTCAAACTAATTTTCTTTTGTTGGAGAAGTAATTTCAAAAACTCGAGCTTCGTGTTTTATCTGGGTTTCCAAACACTCGAAAACGAAAAAAGTACTCGGCCCAAGGCCTTGTGCTTTCATCAGTTTTCTCGTGTTTGGAAAACCCAATGAAATACTCGCACTCGTTTTTGAAATATTGCTAACCCAAGAGTTCGAACCTTTGATGCCAATCCAAACTCCGCCCAACGTAATTCCACCAGAGTTGCTTGTTTCCCTCGTGGAAGTTTCATCTGACTTGCGCAAATTGTCCATACATAAAGCGGTGGGAGCAGATGGAATATCAAACAAATTGTTGAAGCAATTTGCACCCGAATTAGCACCACTGATTCAAGATATTTACAATCAATCACTGGGAGAAGGTTTCGTACCTGACACTTTACAACAGTCAATTATCTCACCAGTCCCTAAAGTTTGCCCTCCGTTCTCAAAATATTAAATCAGACTTGAGACCAATTGTACTTGCAAGCTGTTTAGCAAAAGTACTATAGGGTTTTACAAACAAAAGACTGTTAGATCAGGTGTTTGACTCCATTGACCCACGTCAATATGCACGCCATGGACACTCTACAGTGCACGCATTAATTGCTTTACTACAAGCTATACACGAAGCTATTGATTCAGGTAACTGCTCTGTTTGGATAGTTTCTGCTGATTTTACTACAGGTTTTGATATCATAGATCACTCAATATTACTAGATGAACTCAGATTGTTCAACATCGATCAAACTCTGTTTCTTTTTTTGGATACATTCCTTTCTTACGAACCGAACACAGGCTGTACGTGTTGGCTCCTCCCTGTCACCATGGAAACAAGTCAATGGTGGCATCCCACAGGGAACAAAACTCGGATTAACGCTCTTTACTATTATGATAAATAAGCTCAGTCCTCAGTAATTGGCATATGCGAACGAAGTATGTTGATGACACTACTGCATTTGAGATTATTCCAAGGAACTCCGTTAGTATACCAGATGTAGTTGTCGGAGAAATCCATGATTATTGCATAGAACACAGGATGAAATTAAATCCCAAAAAATGTACAGAAATGAAGGTAAATTTCATGAAGAGTTCGATTACTGCAATGCGACCTATAACTGTTGGAAATCAAGAAGTGGAGCAAGTAGGAACTTATAAGCTTTTTGGAGTTATAATTAGAGATGACCTTAAATGGAATATACACGTTGAATATGTAACTGCCAAGGCAGCTAAGAAATTATATGCTCTAAGGTTGTTGAAACGCGCAGGAGTTATGCCAGAAGATATGCTTAGGGTATACACTTGTAATATTAGATCGGTCCTAGAGTATGCTGCGGAAGTGTGGCAAGACATTTCCTCATACCTCTCGGATGCTATTGAATCCATACAAAAAAGAGCCTTAAAAATCATATCCCCAAATTTTAGTTATCAAAAAGCCCTAAAAATTAATATCCTTGTAAAATTACACTGTTTATTCAGTTTTTTAACTGCCATTAGTGTTAATAAACTATCATCATCAACACGGAAACTTCCATTTTCTATGATGCCAGGGAAATTGTCGATCAGAAAGGTAAAATTTTTTGGCTGAAATAAACGAAAACTAAGTCTTAGTTATATAGACTGATGTAACAGAATAAGAAAAGCAAAGAATAAACAAAGGTTTTTTTCGAAGAGATGGTTCGTTTTCTTCAACGACAACATTTGCAAATATGTTCAGCGTAAATCTGGTAACTAACTTGAGACACGTATCTGAACTGAAAAAATGTGAAAAAGGGTGCGAATAGTTTTATCGTGATAAACATTAAAATGAAATCCTATGAAAGTATGCTTATGACAAAATACTTGCATTTTCCCAGTTACAGTGACCATGAAAATTCACTTTCCTATCAGGCCCCTCGATGTTCTGTGTTTTCATCTAATTAGTGAGACCACACTGGTACACGTATCTTGGACAGTTTCCTTCATACGTGACAATAGGGACCTTAAGCAGTCAGGACGGCAACGCCAAGGAAGACTTCGATTAAAAAATTAATTTCTACTTTTAGTCAGGATTTCAAAAATGGCTGCATGAGTTTACTATCTCATAAGGCGCCACAGCTCAACTTCAGCATGATGTTTAGAAGTAGCGTTGAGTTCTAAATGGAAATTAAATTAAATTGCCGTCGCGGTTTCGGTTCGCAGACGACGCAAATTTTGGCGATTTCATGTTGTTATTTTGCATAGGACGGCTAAGAAATGTACAAAGTTTCAAAACGCACGTGCTGAGCTATTGTTCTGCCAATTAGATCTCTTGTTTTTCCACGTCCTCGTTGCTGTCGCCGTCGTGGTTGCTTAAGGTCCCTAATAAAACGCTGCTAGACGGCTGAACCTAAAGCACAGTCTGCTTAACCTATCACACTTTGCCTAGTCTGCGATCATAGTTGTATGGGTGACGTATTGCCGCCTTTAGAAGACATCGCTAAATTGAAGGAAAGCGATGTTTTCCTCTTTGGCGTCAGTTCTGCACTCTTAACAACAGAAAAAAATTGAAATAAAGAAAATCTCGGGCTGCAAAGCTTCCTCTTGTTTGGTCGTAATGGAAAACCTTTCCATGATAGAGCCCGTTTTTACATAATTCCTCTGGATGACCTTTGTGTTGTGAGATAAATAGATAGATAGACAGATAGATAGATCGTTTATTGTACAATACTTTGCAGTCGTAAAACTGAATTGCGTATTTTACAGATAACATTGGTTAAAATACAGATCTAAATACAAATGCCTAAAATTATAAATATAGAATATGTATGAATATCTAAGATTAAAGTCGACTATAGCTTTCTTTAAAACTTTAGGAGCTATTGTGCGCGCCCTGGGACATAGCATAAAAAGCATAAAAGAGAGAGCGTCGAAAACGTTCCGTGTGAGAACGTGGCAAATGATATATCTCTTGACGCCTTAAATTATAACTGTATTTTTTCCTTGATGGCAGAAGATGGTACAACTTATGTTCGGGATTGTTAGCAATGGAATCGAATAAATGACAACAGAGTTCAGTGCGTCTATCATAAAAAGTTGGCAGTCCTAGACTGTCAAGACATTCCCGATATGACATTTCAGGAGAAATTATGGAAAGCACACGCTTCTGAATTCTTTCTATATCCTTATTAAAATATGCCGGGAGTGCATGATGTAACACTGGAGCGCAGTATTCCAGTATAGGTCTAATTTTTGTACAATAGAAGTTCACAATGTCCTTAAGGGGAACATGGACCCTTTTCAAGAGAACAATAAAATAGAGGCACTTATTTGCTCTCTTAATGCAATCTACAATATGGTTGTTCCATTTCAAGTCACTGGATATCGTAACACCTAATATCTTCGCACAGTCGGTGACAGGAAGCTCGTGACCATCTATCTCGAGAGGGGAGATGTTATGAGGGTTCTTCTTGAAGTCAATAATTATCTCCTTGCACTTGTCGGCATTAAGTTGCATCTGCTGAGACCAAGACCATTCCTCCACGGCAGTAACAGCGTGTTGCACGCAGTTGTCATTACTGATTTCAATTTGTATGGATTAGAAACGCGTGATTTGTTGTCGGCTGTTACCAAAGAGCTATCAGGTAAGAAGCGTTGGACAAATTTAGCGCCAATATTGAGCAAGGAAAGGCCTTAGCGAAAACTATGAGCTGTTGGCTCCCTCAAAAGAAAACAAGAAACTAATTCAAAAAGGGCTTTTGCTGACTTGAATAATACCTAAACTGAAACAATAGATCTGAGGTAAGTTTTTTTACCTGTTTCACCCATTTTATCAGTAAGACACTTCGATTCAACTTTTTGCGTTTTTTGTTTACTTCTGTAGATTACAGAATGTTCAAAATGCTTAAGGAACTTCAGTGACTCACCCTCGGGTGAGAGAGCCTGTTTTTGATTCAGTGGCACATCTTGACGCTGAATGCGATCTTGAATTGAATCGAGACAAGATAAAATGTAATTTCTTTGTTTAACAGCATAAATGAAATCTCCAGTTAGCAATTGGAGAAATGTTCATAAATATTTTGGCCCAAATTATTTTGCCCGACATTTTCCCGGTTGCCTTTTTGATCACTGTTAGCCGCCCTATACAGCGAAAAGACAGTGTTTAGATAAACCTCTGGCCCCCTTAGCCTCGCTTTGATGGAGCTCGTACCAGTGTTTGCTGCGCCCCCGCCATTAACCGCCTCCCGGTTAGCTCAATTGGTTAGAGCGCTGGACTGTTGTGCGGGAGGTCGAGGTCGATGGTTCGAGCCCCGGCCGGACCAACACTCAAGGTCTTAAAATAACTGAGGAGAATGCGCTACCTTTCTTTAATAAAAAATGGATAGACATTCTAGTCTTCTCGGATAAGGACGAATAAACCGTAGGTCCCGTCTTCTGCATCTATTAATTAGATAATTTGGTTAGGCAGGGGACGTTAAAGAACCCACTCACGAGATAACTGTGATGTGGTCTGGCCTGTTTACTGGGAATTGGGGGGAGGGGGCATCTTCAAATAAGTTTCCTTCGATTGTTTGTAAACTGCTGATGCAGTCTGGCCAAAGTCCCCCGAACAGTGTTGTGATGCGCATTTGATCATATCGACATGCTGATTTGCGCAATATAAATATTAAATTATTAATTATATTAATTATTATTATTAATTATTTTGGAATAAGGTGTATTATGCGACCTGCAGATCTGTAAGCTGCTCTACCTTTCTTTCAGTCTAAGTAGAGCAGACTGTCATTAACGGAAAAGAAGTGCGCTGTGCTGATTGTACAAATAATGTTCACAAAAAGTGAGGGAAAAGAGAAACCCCACAAGGAAAATAATGTTAGCCAAAAGCTTTTATTTGTTTCAATTTAGCTATTTATATCTTTTAGTCACCGGATATATTTTGCGAAGGTTGTTTTTCAAATTTTATACAATTGACTTCATTATTATTGTTATCATGCATCATTATCAACAGATAGTAGAAGAGTCGGCTATCAGGGTAAAAGCTTTCCAAATATTTAAGCTAAGACTTTCAGAATTAAAGACAAAGGATACGAAAAATGTATTAGTGCATTAATTTTGACCCGATTTTACAAAAGGCAGTTACTGCTAACGATTTTTATTCTGACAGGTAAAATCTACCCCTAAAAGCGCTAGTTTAGAACGTGATTCCTTAACCTTTATAGATAATGATCAGTGCAAATTATATAGAAATTTTACAAACCAGCGTCAAATGACAGGTTAGTAATGATCTTTTAGTCATCGTAGAGTTCAAAACGAAGAAAATAGATTACAAAGTGAAATAGATAATGCTTCATTTTATAAAAATTAATTAATCTTTATCACGGGGAGATTGGTATGATAATCTTACACTTCCATAATTAGAAATTTTATTAGCATAATATGGCCTGGGGTCTAATCACTCAGGCGAATTTAGCACCTTTAATACCGAACCAAAACATTAAGGTGGGTCGGTGGGTGGGTGGCAAATGTTCAGGAAATGCCTTCTTTGCTTGTTTGTTTTTCTTTTGTTTTTAGGCAGTTTTGCTGACTGAATTCGAAGATCATCATTTTTTTTTTTTTATCTATGCATTTCCTAAAGCAACAATCGCAGAAGACTTCATTTTCTTGAAATTTGCACACAATAATCAAATTTAGCAACGGCAAATGACTATTTAAGTTTGTATAATATTACATTCCTTTTTATCCATTTCGTAAATGCAGGAATGGAAAAAAGATGCAATAATCTTTGAATAAAGGCTGATAGTTTCGAAAGAAACTGTTTGGGGCTGCGTCGGTGGCAGTAACGAAATAATTTGGATATATCAACAAAGTTGAAATGGTAAATTGGCCACCGTAACGATTACAAAAGCTGACGATTCGAGCGTTAGCCCTTCGTCGGAGCGAATAGAGGAATTGTGGGTTGTGTGTGCTTTTAAAGGCAGAAAATGGAGCTACGTTATTGGTGGGAACATGGCAACGAGAAAAACATGAATAAATTAGTGGAATGAAAAGCGTTCGTTGATCCCTGTGGGATCTAGACTGCCGGTTTGAAAGATGAGCTTTTGTTCAAGATTTTTACGGCATTCCGTGCCACCTAAGTGCAAGGAAAGACCGCAGATTGCCACATGTTGCTTAGAATGATTAGGTAAATTAAAATGTCTAGCGACTGGTTTCGATGTGTCCTTGTCATTCCTTTCCACGTCTCGAAGGTGTTCTCGGAATCGGTCACCTAGTCTTCTGCCTGTTTCGCCGATGTATATCTTTTTGCAATAACTGCAAGTTATGCAATAGATTACAATGGCGGAGGTGCACGTGAAGTGATCGGTGATCTTAATGGATCGTTTAGGTCCCGATATTTTATCAGGGTTGTGAATGAAAGGACGCGTTTTGCATCGTGCACGAGCGCATTTAAAAGTGCCTGGTTGGTCATTAGTCTGAAAAGAACTTCTGACCAAAAATTGCCTATGTTTTTGTCGCGTTTGAATGAAATGAGCGGAGACTGCGAAAAGATAGTGCTTGTCTCTGGGTCGTTTTGAAGTAATTTAAAGAATTTAAGAATGATGGATTTAACTGAGTAGTTGTGAGGGTGAAACGTGAGAGTGAATGGAATGCGGTCGGAATCTTCCTTATGCGACGTTTGTACTGCTGAATGTCGATCAATAAGTTGAGCGCGGTGGTAACCCGCTTGAACGACAGAAACAGGGTAACCCATCCTCGGAGACCCAGGGGCTGTGAGTCGATTTCAAGTTAAGGGCAAAAGAGCCCCTGGGGACATTGTCTTACAAGACTAGTTCCAAACGGTCGCACTCGTTCTGGCATCTGATTGGTGCCAGAAAATCTTTGTGTTTTTCTGCCCAATCAGAGTGAAGTGTTCTTTGGAGTCCTTTCGTGTGTTTTAACACGCACATATTCAACAAGTTCTGTTGCTCGCTATGACTGTTTGGGCCGTGCGACGAAGCTTTGCCCGAGGTGAAAAGTTTCAGTCTCAGCACACAATGTAAGAGAAATCGATCAGATTGTCCGCGAAATCTTACCGGAAATTATACTGAATACTTTCGCAGGTATCACAAGAGAACGTGTTTAAAAGTTTGCGAGGTTCTTATAAAACATAATTGTTGCAAGCATTGATATGTTGCTTTAAACGTTAGATGAGATGTAAGCCTAAGTCTCTCAAGATTTTTTGTACAATTTGCTGTAACTGAATCTTTTCCAATCCCGTGAAGTTATTTCGTCGCACGGGCCACGCGGGTATGTCGATCAACTGGCGCTTACGCAACTTTTTGTGCACGCCCGGCCAAAATCTAATGTAATCTTCGCTTAAAAAAAAAAGAAAAAAAAGCTAAACGTGGAAACTTTTGTTTATTAGATGTGGGTAGATAACTCTGTTCTAAGCTGACATTTACAATAAAGGAAGCCCGCCCTTTTCATCTCATATTTCTTGTTCTTTGGTTTTGTTTTCCCCAATGAAAGCAGCATCGATTCCCAATGATCAAAGGTATTTAACTTGGTCTTCAACAATCGACAAATGAGGTGAAATGACAATGACCAAGGGACTAGAAGAGAATCCGTGGCCTTTCGAGCTCAAGAATTTGAACACTGTACACAGCAGCTGAAAGATTAAACTTTTTCCAAACCCCTTCGGTAACTGTCCGAAACATATCTCCTTTCCACGATGTTCTCGATTAGTTTTGGTTAAGAATTTAATTAGCTAATCGGAAACACAGCTAAGCTTTCTTTAAGCGCTTGCTGGAGGTCGTTCACGTACTTAACGTTCTCTGCAACCATAGCTGCAACCTTGGCCATATTGCGAAAGACTTTACTACAAAGCAACGATTAGAATTTGGCGCGCACAGAAAGTTACGTTAGCGTAAGCGCCAGTTGCTTGACATACCTGCGTGGCCCGTGCGACGAGATAACTTCACGGGATTGGAAAAGTTTCAGTCACCACAAATTGTACAAAAATCTTGAAAGATTTAGGCTTACATCTCATCTAACGTTTAAAGCGACATATCAATGCCTGCAACCATCATGTTTTACACGAACCCCGCAAACTTTTTAACACGTTCTCTTGTGATACCTGCGAAAGTATTCAGTATAATTTTCCGGTAAGATTTCGCGGACAATCTGATCGATTTCTCTTACAATGTGTGCTGAGACTGAAACTTTTCACCTCGGGCAAAGCTTCGTCGCACGGCCCAAACAAACATGGCGAGCAACTGAGCTTGTAGTAGATGTGCGTGTTAAAACACACGAAAGGACTCCAAAGAACACTTCACTCTGATTGGGCAGAAAAACACAAAGATTTTCTGGCACCAATCAGATGCCAGAACGAGTGCGACCGTTTGGAACTAGTCTTGTAAGACAATGTCCCCAGGGGCTCTTTTGCCCTTAACTTGAAATCGACTCACAGCCCCTGGGTCTCCGAGGATGAGGGTAACCACGTTTATCGAAGAACTGGCACATTGACTCTGATTTGTGGTGGAAATCAGAGTCATCCCTACATAAACGACGAAGTCTTAGAAACTGAGAAAAAGGAATGGAATTCTCAACGTGAGATGGATGCGAAGACGTATATAACAAGTAATTATGCGAGTCTGTAGGTTTGTAATACACACTAGTGCATAAACCGTTACCTTCAATTGAAACTTTGAATAGTGAATAAGTCTGCTCAGGCAAGAGATTTTTTTCAAACTGTCAACGCTTGCAAGCTAACAGTGATTGAAAAATGTTTTTCCGAAAAAAGATGCACACAGATGAAGGCCATCATCTCTTTTATATTCATATGATTTCGTAAAGCAACAACCATGAAAGACCGCATTTTCTTGAAATTTGCGCATGTTTATGAAATGAAGCAACGGCAAGTGTGCGTTCAAGTTTGTATGGTGTTATTTTTTTATTATTCATTTCGTAAACGCAGGCATGCAAAAAAGGGGTAAAAATCTTTGAATAGTGAACTAGTTTAATGAACTTAGTTTGCTCAGGTAAGCAAATGTTTTCAAACTGTCAATTCATCAATTTGAAACAAACACGTCACTGAACACACTTGCTTTATGTTTAAATGTGTGCCGCTGAAGTATTGTTAGAACGATTTTGTTCTTGTTTGTACAAAAGGTCAAAACATCAACACAGCTATGGACTCATATCAGTTTGATATTATTAAAGTTTGATCAGGGTTGGGTATGAAATCAAACCATCAATCATGCTTTATTCACATTTACAATGGGTTACAACATTGATCAAAGTCCTTGTAATGAACATTTTTCGGGTAATCTAAGCCTTATGATAGCGAAGACCTCCGCCATTATTGATCATGAAAGCTTATCATTTGCGCTCATCAGTTGTGTGGGTCATTTTCGAATGAAGCTCGATCGCGAAGCTTCTTTGAAACTAAGCCAAAACTATAATGGTTAACGCGAACACTCTGTATGACAATTGCTTCACTTAAAGAGGAAACTTTGAGAACAAACTCCTGCTGAAGAGAAGCGTAGTCTGTAGCCGGATTGCCGAGAAGTAAAGATTGCCCTTAGACAATGTTAGGCTAGCTACCTTTTTGACTTCAAGTACTTACACAGAGAGGTTGCCCGTCGCTAATTCAAAACCGAGTCTCCTGAAGGCCTTTTTGGTCTTAAAAACGACCTCTTCGAAGATGCCCTCCAAACGCTGTTTTTGCTTAGCCTCTTTCTTTCAATTTTCCGTGTGCTGATTATTAGCTGTAAAGCACAGCTAAGGTTTTCGATCGGACACATTTTAAATTAACGTTAAACGTGAAATGCTCTTAAAGGATCCTTCGAGCACCCAGATTTGTAATTTACACCATGTCATTAACTCTACAAAGGTATCATAATGTTTTCGTCAACATGCAACCCAAAGAATACAGAGTGAAACACGACAAAGCGTTACAGCGAGCATCAGGTTTGCTGTAAGAGAACACTTTTTTCGCTGTTGTTGTCGTTGTTGCTGTTTTTCTTTTTTTCAGTATGCATAGTGGCGGTAAATAAATCATTCAGTTATGCCAGTCACACTTCAGAGATGCCTGATTAAAGAGCATGGCCTTGTTTATTCTCGGTTCTGAATCCTTTAGTGAATCTTGCTTTACGGACAGGACATGTTACAGGGAAAGAGGAAAGTCGTGGAGAAAATCCTGTGCGAAGGAACCTAAAGTGAACGACGTAACCAGTTAGGAGAGATTGTCCTATTAAAAAAAAATTAATCATTTCGCTGAGACATTTATTCAGAAAATTCTATCAAACTTTTCTCGCATGTCTGCCAGTGCCGAAAATGTTGACGAGCAAAATAACAAGAACTGATTGACAATTCAGCTTTTCATTCTGAAATATGCCATCAAAATCATAATTGAATGAAGCAGTTAGAAATATAGCCACAAGATAAACGTGATGACAACTTGTGGTAATATCCGAACGATATTATGTCAAGTGCATTATGCACCTATAAATATATCTTATTAACCAAGCGCGAGGCCCGTACTGGGAGAATATCGGCCCGAGGTCTTGACAGTGTGGACCGAGCGCAGCTCGGTCCGTACAAAAAGACCGAGGGCCGATATTCTCCCAGTACGGTCCCGAGCAAGCTTGGTTAATAAGAGATTTATTATACGACTGAAGTTCAAAGGGACACTAGTGCGGTATCATTCGGGACCATTCGGGACAATGCCCGGTCCAATACTTAGAGAATATTGACCGGCAATAGAGCATTTTTATTGGTTGATTTTAGTTATTGGCCCTCTGACTGCCCGAGTCGTGTAATAAGACATCATGTGTGATGTGCGATCCTCGCAGTAGATAGCGCTATTTATGCAATAGCGAAAATCAGACCTGAAAAAAATCAAGCCTGTGCGGGACTCGAACCACTGACCTCTGCGATACTAGTGCAGCGCTCTACCAATTGAGCTAACAAGCCAACTGGGAGCAGGCCGTTAAGTTGATTCGTAATAAACCCGTGAAAGTGATAAATGAGATGCAATGAATATATGAAGTTCATATATTTTGAACTGCTGTATTAGATACGTGTGATGTGCGATCCTCGCAGTAGATAGCGCTATTTATGCAATAGCGGAAATCAGACCCGAAAAAAATCAGGCCTGATTTTGTTCAGGTCTGATTTTCGCTATTGCATAAATAGCGCTATCTACTGCGAGGATCGCACATCACACGTATCTAATACCGCAGTTCAAAATATATGAACTTCATGTATTCATTGCATCTCAATAAGATATCATATTTATTGACTCAGTTTCCTAGTAACATACAACGCAGAAACACGACCGTGTCCGCTCGAAACCCATAGTAGCGCGTTTGAAAGCGATTCCTTTTTTTTTCCTTTTTTCTCTTTTTTAATTTCAATTAACGCGGAATACATTTCATAAACAGAAGAGAGCGTTTCCAAGCAAAATACCGGCGAGCATTTTTTAATTCATAGTAATGATGAAAACACAACGGCGTGTGTTGAGGGCATAAGTCGACTTCCACCACAAACCATGTTCATCGTGTCTACATTTTGAGTGGTAAGTACATTTATTTTTATTTTTCTTTTTAGGAAAAAATTTGGAAAGGTATTTTCTAATAGAGTTTGATTATTGGTATTACATAGTTAAAGACAAATCATCCAATATTGTGGCGAAGTTTTGGCTATGGTGAATATTTCGCAAACCAAGCAGGTGTACGTCAACTTATCTCTCTATTCTAAAACAAGATGCAAACAAAATTGTTTTTCACATTTTTTTCCGAAATTAAGGAAATCTTGACAAACAATGCGAGAAACGTATTGTCCCAAAAATGTGATTGATGGCAGACGGCAATGCTTCTTTGAAGTTATTGAAAGTTTTTGGACCAGAAAAAAAAAAAAAAAAAAAAACATTGCGCTTTATATTCAAGAGTGAGTTAAGATAGGTTGATAATTCTCCTTGTCATGATATCACGCGGTCATTATAGGGGTCAAACTTTTCTTCGTGGCAATTTTCATTGGATGATGTTCGCGGGACGACAAAATAAAACAAAGAGTAGATTTGTTAGCATTAATGAGAATGTACTAGGTACCACTAAATAGACAAGTTCCCCAACAAAGGATATAAACAATCTGCATTTCTTGAGTTTTAATTTCATCTTCAGGCAATAATGTTTGCACTGAAATTTCTTCGTTTTCGAAATTAGTTCGTGATATATTTTGTCTTTAGTTAATTCAGCCGCAAAAATCTGTGACAAGAGGCACCACAAGAAAAACTCTCGAGTTACCATCATAGCACTGCACTAAGTAAATATCAAAGGGGACTTAAAACGTTCGATCGACCTACTGATTTGCAATGCAATGAAGTTTTGGTGGACTTAACTGTCATCCGATTTGTAAGCCCGCTTCCTGATATGATCCTCTCAGAGGATGAGGAAAACAACAACTTCTCCCTCGTTTTCGCTGTTGATATCTCTAAATACATTTAAGACGTTATAGATTTAAACACTGGCAAGGACCGAGAGGACGATATTGGACTCAGGATTTGATAAATGGATCTTTAATTAGGTAGTCGTATTAGCAATTTTTCCAGGATTTCAAATGGAAGCTTTTCTCGGTTCCATTGGTTGGTTTCTTTCAGTCGCCACAGCGATAGGAAACGGCTTTGTAGTCATTCTTATCGTAAAAAATCGTCGACTTCACTCCTCTGCCAACTGGTTCGTTCTTTCCCTGGCATTGGCTGATTTTGTGGTTGCAGTGATCGTTTTCCCATCGGGTTATATTTGCAACAAATTAATGGCGTGCCACACAAGGATAGAAATGGCACTGTTTTGGTTCGCTATTCACGCTTCGGTCACAAATCTTTGTGCATTGACTAGGGATCGCTATGTCGCCATCGTTTATCCGTTCAAGTACAATGCATCTATGACCAATAGACGACCCGAAAAAGTTATCATGATAGCATGGCTAACTCCATTTATAATTTCGCTCGCACTTTTTGTCGGAATGTACGTTACAGCTTCAGAGACTGCACTGAAAGCTCTACGATTAACAGGTGTCTCTGCCTTCGACTTAACATCCTGCATCCTGCATCCTGCATCCTGCATCCTGCATCCTGCATCCTGCATCCTGCATGCTCCTCTTGTATGCTGTTGTTCGAGTCTTAACAGTGGCTCGTGCACAATCACACCAGTCAACTGCCATAGAACTTCAGCTTCAGTCTGTAGCAATTCGTCGACACAGGAAACACAAAACCGCTCGCTTTATCATTGCTCTCATCTTGTTTTTCCTGGGATGTTACATTGTGGCAAACTGCTTGCTTATGTGCCTCACTTTCTCTTGCAATCTCTCCACGAAATCCTCCAAGAAAGTAGCACAGGTCCTCACTTTACTCTTTGTTCTTAACTCTGCGGTGAATCCACTCGTCTACGCTTTTTTGAAGAAAGACATCAGGAAAGAAATAAGAAAACTCTTCTGCAAAGAAAACTAGTTCAAGATGATGAGAACTGCTAAGGATTACATTGGGGAGTTTCTCTTTGTCGTCAGCTCACTGAATACGCGGGTAATTAGTTATTTAAGTCACACTTCGCCCACGAACCTTCACTTGAAAGTGATCGATCGTCCAGGATTTTTTTTCGCCCGCGGCATAAAATCGACAGTGAAACACCAGAGATGAATGACACCTAGTACCGGTGGCCATAGAAAAGCGTGTTTTTCTCTGACCTAGTAATCGATTATTTACATCGCGCTTTTTTTCCCATGATTTTCATTTCGTAATATCAGTCATGCTGTAAATTCGATATACTGAGAAGTGTTTTGTTAGATACGTATTCTTCGCGAGATTTGGGCTTCCAGTTGTCGTAAGAAAACGGTCTTTAAAGGATCCCTTCCAACCAAAATACATTGCGCGCGCGATATGTGAAATCCGCCATTTTCTCTGCCATCCGGTATTGGACAAGTCGTGAAGTGGAAAGAAATCCTCGTTCATCCGAGTACATTTGCCTCACTGAGGTCTTGAATTTCCTCAATCGCGTTCAAAATTTATTGTTCTTTCTATTTGACTAGGCATCAAAACAATAATAGATGCGCGCAGGGTATTGTGGTTGGAAGGGATCCTTTAAGGAAACTCTGAAATTGAAACGTTAATGAGCCAAAAGCATTTTTCCTAATGTTTTTTTCCTCGCCTGCAAAATGGTCCTTACCTGTTTAAACGTGAGGCAACGAAAGGAAAAAAAAATATAAGGGTAGGTTTCTTTATTAAAATTAATTAAGATTTTTCGTTGAGGAAAAAAACGATGTATCAAGAAAATTTATTATCTCCGAAAACCAGCTCACGATATGCCGGCGAAAATAGTTGGCCACCGAAAACCGAAAACACCTTCCAAGGATACAATTTTTCTTTGATTTCATTCTTGACGACTACTTCAGAAAAATTGAAAAAAAATCATCCCCTAGAACAGCACAGATATCTCTCGTATTCATTTCTGCATTTCTCGGCATACCCGGCGTACTTGCTCTTGACAAGTTCTTGGCTACCTGTCATGTTCTGCCACATCTCAATGATAAAGGAGACCGGTTGAGATGAAGAAACTGACGATTGTTGATCTTCCTTTGGACCCCTGGAAACCATGAGTGCCTCCGTTCAGATGCAGGTGACGAACTAGATTTGAATTTTAGTAAAGAAACACACCCTTAATTGTCTCATTCCTAGAAAGTTATACATTCGACATCAGAATAAAATGCAGCTAACATGTTATCGGTGTAAACTAGATCCGCGAAGACGAGATCCTGATTCAAAATATTCGCCTCTGAAAATGAAAATGTTCAAGATTTCAGATTAAAATATGAGCATTAACGCCCGAAATGTTTGTTTCTTTTTCCATCCAATATTGCGACGAAAATAATTTTGAACATGATTGACTGCCTCTAAATTCAATTAGCGCTGGATAGATAATAGCATGGAAAGTTTTTAATGATTCCTGTTCCGACCTGATCGCTACTGATTAGACGGTTGACACTTCAAGGCTCCTCAGTATACCTTTCACAAAAGTAATTGTTAACGTAGATTAATATTTGTCAGCTTCCATTTTTTCTTTCCATTTTTAATTATCTTTTAGATAAAACCTGGTCCGATTAAACACGAAAGATAAAAAAGAAAAAATCGAGACTTCCGCCTCAAAGATTGGTCCTAATTCATATCTCACATAGGAAGATTAAGAGCCTCCTTATCAGCGAGTGCTCTCCATGTAGTTCTCGTTCAAACCAATCTTTAAGAGCGAACAGTAGTGAAATTTGTAATTCAGTCTCAATGATAGATTAGTAGTTCATGAAATCCTAAGAAGAGAGAGGCGTTGGACGCAATCGCACAACCGAAAAAACCTTCGTCTGAACTAATATGAATCTTTTCAATGTAATTTTTAATAAATTTTCAAAAGATGTTATTTTGAACCATTAATTTCCGGCTCGAAAAAAAATATCATGGAAACTGTGTATAGATACCTTTCGGGTATCTTCTGTTCCCGATCGTGACTTGGATGAAAATCTCATCTAATGCACACACTCGCTCACACAATGTGTATTCATGCAAAAGCCTCCATAGGAAAAAATTTTTCTCAAGTCCGGACTTTCAAAATTAACTTTAAGGTCATTACCACTCTAAAAGCTCGAAATGTAAACGGATATGACACTTCCGTGTGTAAATGTAGCTCGCACATGTCACCACAAAAAAGACGAGTTCGTTGAGGGGCGTTTCGTTAGCCCCTTGTTTTAAGTAGCTCAAGGAAGGGAGGAAACATTTGTTTCGCGACTTAGAAAAAGCCAAGCAGTCAGTTCTCGAAGAAACTTCAAGATAAAGGTAAATCATGTTGGGCATGCATGTTAACTTTACGAGCGTGGCTGTACAATAATTTAAACAGTGTATCCCTATTTTTTACAACAATGTTCATCGCTACCACTTGGGCGCGAGAATTACCATAAACTGCATACCTCCATGTATACAAGGACCTACCTATCTTGGTCAATTCCTAGAAATTCAAATGCATGCTGAATTTATATTATTCATCACTTAACTTTGTTTTGTAAATATTACAATACTGGCAGGGAAGTATTAAGATCTCCCTTTTTTTTTGGACAACAGATGCACTTTACTTCTACTTTGATAAACATTTCACTGCAAGTTCAATAAAGCATGTTCCGATTTAGCGGAAACGTCAGGCTTTTGGGTGGGTAAAAGCTAACTGACAGCGCCACTTACACCAAATTGCAGTGATGTTGTCATAGATTAAATGAAAAAGGAATACAGGATCTCAAAGGAGTTATAGATTTCGAAAAAAATAGTAAGTATTGAAAACTGAATTTTTCTTCACACAATCTTAACAACAGCAAATTTCCATCAATACGGAACGCCCTAAAAAGGCGACTATATCATAAATTGCTATTCCATAATCCTAATTTTCATTTTGTTGGCGCCCTTTTTTCGCACAAACGGGAATTCAAATAGATAAACGTAAATTTCCTTGAATCGAAGCTATGCCTTTCTTTTATGTATTTTCTTCGTTTGAGGTCTCTATAACTTATTCTTAAGATATCACTCTTTGAATGCCGTTTTCGCCTTGCACCTATGCTGTGCGAACAGATCAGTAATCTGCGGAAGAATAGCACTGTTCTTGTTATGGCACATAAAAGGCTATTCATGATCTAATATGTATCGTTCTTGACAAATTCCACACTGGATAACGGCTGACAATTCAAATTTCAGCGGGTGAAATAAGTGCAAATTTTACAGTAGTGTTCGTCGAAGATTTATTCCATTTTCCCTGTCATAGGTTTGAAAAAATTTCCTTTGAGGATTGAAAAGCAAAGTTGGAATTAATGGTGACGTGAAATCTAGCAATTTACCCAAAATATAATCGCTAATGTTGTGAGTTGTTTGATTAACTTGACAATGAAAATCATAGGCGCCATATGAATGAAGCCACATGAATGAAGTCGCATTCTCAGTAGGAAAGTTCCCTCGACAGCAGTAGTTCTTTGTTTACGATGATTGTTTCATATCCCGCTCCAGGAATTGCTCTATTTTTTTCCGGTGAGAAAGGTATTGGTGACTTCTAAAAATAAAAAAGAGAAAATGAGAAGTCGCCATACTCGTTTAGGAGAAAATGACACATTACCTGGCCACAAACATGCTTGCCGTAGACAGATAAAAGTAAAGTCATTCCGCACAAAACAAATACGAAATTAGCGAAGTCCACTTCCTCCTACTCCTATTTTGTTCCCAGATCGATAGTGTAAAACAAGTCCTGACAAAATGTAATAATATTATGGTCTCAACAAAACAATAGCCTGATGTAATTGAAAGCCTGAAAATCACCCATTTGACGCCACAGAAATGTTTCTTTTGACAGTAAACTAGTTTACTAGTTTACTAGTTACTACTCTTATAGTTTTAATCTCCTTGACCTTGTAAAGTGAATTTTATCCCTTATCATTTGCTGATCTTTCTGAAGAGAGAGCAGCTGATCACGTGTGGTTTTACCCGCAGTTAGCTAGGTCGCGCAATATAGCTTTACGGAATGACTTCATTCAGTTGTAAGAGATGATCAAGCACCAACACCAACGTGAGAGTCTGAGATCAATTTGGTCTGAGGTTCATGTGATTTATAAGATTTCCTTTGCTTAATTTAACAATCCTTTGAATTTCTTCAACACCAGTATTATCTGGTAAAGTTGTTCTCTTATCCCGTGCATTTATACAATGGTTTGTTAATTTTTATGTCTGGTTCCCCTTGTAAGTTAATTTGATAACATTGGGCGTGGAAGGGCTTGCCGCTGCAGAAGCCCAATACACCCAGGCAAGCCTTAGATATTACCAGAGGTGATTACTGCTTTGAGACGGCTTTCCTCTACTAGATCAAAGTAGGAAGACTTCCACCATTAATTAATTGTTTGCTTAGTCCAACCGAGTGCATGGAAGGAACATAAGATGAAGTTGTCATATCGAGGGAATTCAAATCTGTGATTCACTGCAGTTTTCAGACCTGCAGAAGTTTCAGTTATACACCCGCACTTCAAAAAAGGCCTGCGAGTAGGTAAGGAACGTGGAAGGGCAAGGAATCCGTTTAATCGTACACACATTTCAAAGACGGTCTTCCTAGAAGTCAACTTTGCTGTAACATGAATTTAACGCGAAACCTTTCGGAAAGCATGTACTCATGATCGCTACAACTTGTAGTAAACTATATACTTTATCAGAATAGGTTCGATTGACTTTAGCTTAACGCTACTGGATAATATGTAGGTTCCTATAACTGCCTTGAAAGAGCTCGAAAATACCTTGGACGCCTTTGCTGGTCACTTCTGCGTCAATCAAATTATCTCGTTTTGTTCGAATTTTATTGATTTATTTTCATTTCAGTTCATTTCAGCTTACTGACTGTATCTTTACCGTGACCAGCAATGTTTTCAAAACTACACTCGGTGCGCATGCGATGAGTCGTTTAGCTATGACTCAAAAATCAGGCTCGAGTTGTCAGAATGTTGTTGGTATCTTGTGGCTTTGCCGACCCGATGCAAAAGTGGGAGATTTTTTGAGTAAAGGCACACATTACTGAAAACTGTACCTACTCTACGCGCTTTTCATCCATACGCTCCACACAGGTGGTGTGCGGCCAACGATCGCGGTGCCATCCATACACTCCACAAAGATGGTGTGCGGCCAACGATCACGGTGCATTATTCTCACACATTTCGAACATGGCGGTCCTACGGCCATGCGGCGATTAGAAGAGGAAAGTTCACGTCCATTTGCTAGATACTTATCTTCAAAGTCTTGTGTAGCCAAAAAGAAAAGTCTACAGCAGCCGTTTTTCCTTTAAAGCGGCCAATGGAAGTTTCTCTTTTCACCTCTTTTAAATACACCAACAAGGTAGCGATGCTTATGCAACATACTTGCCAGAATTCATGCCAACTTCACTCGCGCAGAGGTCAAATGGAAATGAGCACAAAACGACATTTTTCCCAGCACACAACGTGGTCGTAGTCCACACACTCCTTTGCACTCCACAATCTCGCGTCGATTGACTTTCAAGGGTCTATTCAAGTGTCAAATGATTAAAAAAAAAGGAAAGTTGTCGAAGTTCGTTATCTTTCGAATGAAAGATTGATAAGTGGCGCTTTATCAATCACGTATTTTTGGTTTTTGAACATTTAAATAATTCACAATCTTCCTTTACCTATTTTAAGCATCAAAGCGGATAAAGATAAGATGTAGTTGGTCATGCGAATCAAACGTGAACGACGGTGTATCCTATAAACGACGACTTGTACTTTAGAAGCGGCCTTCCAGGCGTTCTGAGGTAAATTCAAAGCGGCTTTTCAAACGGAATGAAGGCATCTGTTCATATACTAGGGAGAGTAAATGAAAATGTCAAGAACTTGAAAGGAGTTACAATGGCTTAAAAAACAGTTCTCAGTGAAGTTGATTATTTTGATTCCGGTTTTACGAAATGATTTTTTCTTTCACCAGCGGCTGCTTAGTACATTTTCTGCCTTTAAAAGCACACACAACCGCCACAATTCCTCTATTCGCTCCGACGAAGGGTTAACGCTCAAAACGTCAGCTTTTATAATCGTAACGGTGGCCAATTTACCATTTCAACTTTGTTGATATACTCAAATTGCTTAGCACATTGAGGAATTTTATCAAAAAGCATTGATCGATGTATTTTCAACACCGAATTTTGTTTTCGCTCTTCTCGTGATGTTGCATAGACCCCGTCTGAGATAAATTCAACCGTCACACGACAATCACGTCATTGGCTGGCTGGCATGATGAAATAGCATTTATGGGCCTGATAAGTACCTTAGGAAGTGTAACTTTATCACAGTATGACAATTGCCAAGGATTAGAAGTAAAGATAATTCAGTGCTTTTTACCGACTCTACATGCGTGAGAAAAACAAGTCAATTTAGTACTGAGAGAGTACCCAGAGATAATGAAAAGTTCGAGAAGATGATAACTTACCACTCGTGTTAATTTGACAATGTAAATTCGTGTATATTTTCGGTTGCCATGTAGCGAAGTCTCTCGGAAGACAAACACCGTATCGCGTGACTCTTAACTAGTACTCGGTGACCATCATGTGAAATTGTTGACCCCGTAATTTCCAAACCCCACTTGAAACGACAAAATATCCACCTTACTAACAAGTTTGATTCAGAGAGAACACTAAATTATTTATTGGCTTATGTCTTCTTAAGACAACCTTTTTCATTCTCATTATCGAGTGACTGAAAAAGAAATCAGGAGGTAGATTTATCAAAGAAGGAGATAATAAGGCAACAAATTACCGGTTTTCTAGACGATTCATTGGAAAACGTTTCTTACGTGGGAGCTTTTTTTCTGATAACAGCTTCCATAAACCAGAAGCTGGTGATTGCAATTGGTTGATACATCAAACTCATTATCATATCAATTCAGGCTCTGAGGAACGGCTGCAAAAAATCTATTTGCGAAACTGTCCCAATGGCTCATTGGCTCAATATCCTTGGCTGGTTACTTTCTGTCGTTACCATTGTGGGAAATGGATTTGTAGTCGGTCTTCTCATCAAAAATCGTCAACTTCATTCCTCAGCAAATTGGTTTGTCCTCTCCTTAGCAGTGGCCGACTTTATGATCGGATTCGCCGTCTTTCCGTTACAATATCTTTGTATCGAGAGAATAAAGTGCGACCTTATTGTGAACATGGCATTTTTTTGGTTCTTCCTGCACTCGTCAGTTTCCAATCTCTGTACGTTGACTTGGGATCGCTATATCGCCATAGTTCACCCTTACAGGTATACTAACTTCGTAACTACAACACGTCCAGGACTGGTCATCACAGCAGCATGGTTGATTCCCTTCGCAATTTCACTGTTACTTTCGGTGGGGATGTACGCTACAGACTCCAGAATTGCATGGAAAGTTCTTCGCCTGATTGGCGTCTCTGCCTTTGACATAATTTCCTGCATGCTGCTTCTTTATGCTGTGGTTCGTATCCTGTTTGTGGCGCGCCAAGCCCGAATAGCTGACGCGATTCAACTACAAGTCCAGTCTAACCAGTGCAGGGATGTTAAAGGAACAGCGGGTAGACGCAAACGACCCAACGCAGCTCGCTTTGTAGTGGCTATAGTCGTGTTCTTCCTAGGGTGTTATGCACTTGTAAACTACTTCATTTTATGCATCATATTTTCTTACAAGATTCCGGGGAGAGCTGGTCAGATTCTTAACGTTCTTCTCGTTTTAAATTCCGCTGTTAACCCTGTTGTTTATGCGTTTTTTAAAAAAGACATTAAAACGCACATGAAAAAGCTTTTTTGCAACTGGAATAAGAAACGAGAGGAGCATCGTAAGGAAGAGGTTCCCTCGCGGTAACATTCTCCGCATAAGTCATTTTCAAGTGTCCAATTAACATTTTTTTTTGTTAGACGAGCGGTGTGTTATCTATCAGCGATATGCTTTTCCTAAAAACTTGGGTGAAATCACTTAAGTTAAGTATGATGCAATAATTAACAATTATTGGCCGAAGGCGAGGTGAATATATACATCTTATTAGACGTTTTGATGTGTAGTATCGCTGAGTATTTTTACGAGTTGTGCCGTATTTTGACGAACCCGTAGGGCGAGTCAAACTACAAATAACGAGTAAAAATACTCAGCGATACTACACAACAAAACGTCTAATAAGTTATTTATTATCCAACACGCCAAACTGTTATTTCAGTGCGGGCGAATTTCGCGGATGTTTATTTACGGGGAGTGCGTGACAGAAGTGTGCGAAGCGGAACGGAATTGGCGCGTTGTTGTGTTGCTGTTTCTATTTTCTTCATTAAATGAAGAAATTTTCTGGTCGTCAAGCTGGTTTTCTTCGTTCGATTCATCTAATGAACTTGGATCAATATTTTCCAGCCATTCTGACTCTTCGTCGTCGGAAATATGATTCAAATTGTCCGCCATTTGTTTTTTTTTTCGCAACTACAATCCAATTCTTCGCTTGCGCGATGCGAGAAAACCTGTTTAACCGGTACTACAATAGACGAGTACAAATACCGCGTGATATTTGTATTGGTCTATGGCGTTATTTGTACTCTTCTGGATGTAGTTGGATAATAACGTCGAATAATCCCCGAGACGAAGTCGAGGGGATTATTCAACGATATTCACCGAACCTGAGGTGAATAATTGTTTTAGTATAATTTCAGAGCTAAATAACAGAGAAATGTCTAAAAAAAAATAACGTTTTAGTAACATTTATTAATATTTTATTTTAACATTTTATATAAACCGAGTGGAGCGGTTTATATAGCGTCACACAAGGAACCGCTCGACCAATCAGATTGCTGGAAACTCTTTGCTCAGCTCTGAAATTATACTAAGTTGAATTAATACCAATGTGATTTATAATTCAATTATAAAGCTGGCCAGTATTACCTCTCCCACACGCTTGTATGCACGTTAAATGTTTTTTCGTGCGTGTACATTTAAACTCCGTTAGACGGTTGAAAGCGATTGTTGAAGTTGTTTTTTTTTTTCAGTGAAATGTTCAGCAGGCAACTGTGGACGATACTCCTACTCTTGTACGTTGGATCAGCGATGATCTGATCGGCCCAAAATAACGAATATGAAATATATATATAGAGACAAGACCGATACAATATAGAGGGAAAAAAATATATAAATATAGAGGCAAGACCGGTCTTGCCTCTATATTTATATTTCATATTCGTTTTTTTTCAATTGAAATCTTTGTCGATGACAAATTTCAGTTTTAAGCTGTTTGTCTGCTTTCTTTTGTCGTCCTGTGGTAGTCATTATGAAGAAAGCTTAAAATTTTTAGGGTTTTAGAACAAACGAGAAAACGTATGCAAGTTACTATTGAAGGAATTATTATTGAGTTTCGTTGTACATAAAAGCATGAATGGAGCTGGCGGCCTCCAATTTCAAAATAAAGATCAGGCAAATATGGCACTTACAGCCGGTGATTATGCAGTCTTAATTCTGTTTGCCAGTGAAATCTGGCATCGGACTTATCTAACTGAATAAAGTTCGCATGCAGAGCAAAACTTTCACTTTATTAGTTGTTTCCGTTTTAAACTACACCTTCCTATCAAGAGTTAAGTGAATGTTTTCGTTCCTCTTCCTGTGTCTTTGCTAAATTCAGATTTCCCTTTCAGACAATTTCTTTCTAATGAATCATTATCAGCGGTAGCAATAACAGCAATCACGAAATCGCAGTTTGGAAGCTTCCCATCTCTATTTACAACTTGGTTTGTCTTCGTTATTATTGAAAGAAATTTTTTATTTCTATAGTCTCATTTAATTTGTAAATATTTTTTGTAATTTCTTATAAATATGAAGTATTTCATTTTAGTGCCGAATTGATATATAATAAACCATTACCATTACCATTACCAAAGTGCCCGCAGATAAACAAATTGCCTCTCTCTGATAGGCTCGGCTTTTCATAATCTTTCATACTTTTCAAAATCGGACTTATGTCTTAGGAGAGTGTTAGAAGTTAGCATCCTCTTTGTTAGATATATCAAAGAACTTGTTATGAATACTGTGTGGTTGATTCTTACCTCGCGGCTGAACTGTTGTACTTGATAAGAAAGTGGTCGTGAAGTTTTGTATTACGGCGTATTTTCAAGAATAAATTGCCAGAAGGCTGAGTAAACCTTCAATGGCCAAACGAAAAAAACCAAATGGTTCAGGAAGGTATGAAAAATAAAACTCATTTCTAAGCAAAAGAATGCATATTAAACCTCTCTTTGGGGAGGAGGCTGACCAGGCAATTGAAAATGTTCGTGGACTTGCGATGAGTGGACATAAGTTGAAAACAAAATATTTCAAAAATTTGAAGATGCTTGTCTTTCCCATAAATTTTCGGTATCGATTTCTGTTGAAGAGTTTTCTGGGTATTTCCCAACTGTACATTTAGACGATGCAAAAGAACAACCACTTGAGCGGGGTGAATTTGTTCCTATTCAAACTAGCCCAGACCTTTTTTTTTTTTGAGAGCACGAATTTTCATTGCCATGTAAATCCTTACATTTCCTCTGCTGAATTTGAATCTTGTACCATGAAATCAATCTGTGTATTCTTTTATCTAAACTGAAATATTGATGGAATCGATATATTTAAAAACACGTTTACTGTAACGGCAAGTGCAATAATAGAAGTAATTACGGTGCTTTCGCGCTCGGCATCCCACCTTCAGCTGTTTATGAAAACTGTGAAATTATTTGCATTGGTTGCTGGTTGGTGTAGGATCTCTTCAAGGATTAGTGGAGTTGTAAGCGCAGTGAATACAAAGTATAATACATTGAATGTTTCGACAATTAGCCACCCACTCACTGTCAGCTTAAAGTTGCGTGGGCTATTTCTGCGGGATCAAGCTAAGATGTGGCCTACCTAAATTGAACCTTGTCCAAGCTCGTCAAACAAACACTGAAAAAAAAAGAAAAAGTGGGGTCAAAATGGATCAACAGGAAAGGTCTCTTGCTGAAATTTAAAGTGAATTTTACAAATATTCACTGTTTCGTCTATCAAAGGACTTTTTTTAACCACCAAATAATAATAATAAAAATAATAATAATAATAATAACATATTTAACCAGGGTAAACCCGTCAGCAGAAGCTGTTATCAGTAGGTGCCCTGGGAAACAAAAAAAAAAAAAAATAATAATAATAATAAAAGCCCTGAAAACTATTACAAAGCCAAAGCCAAGTTATTACCGAAAAAATGATAATTGTTATGCTTTTCTTCACTTACCTCATTCTAACAGCAACTCGGAAGCCTCTGACGGAAAACTAATCAAAAGTGCCTCATTGTCAGCACAAAAACAAACGAACGAATTGTCAATGACAACAGATACATAATAAAAACATTCACCGCAATCTTTTTTTTTTTTTGGTTTTAATTAGTCTTGATTCAAACAAATGATATGAAAAAGGCGCCATCGACAACAGCGAATTTCTCACTTTTTTCTTTAAAGTTTATACCGATTCTTGGCCGTTTGCGAACGTTTTAGAATTATGTGCCAAGGTCATAATCAAACAGTAAAGGAAGCAAGAAGTGTGGTGTTTAACCGTTTAAGTTCAATTTATCAACAAGTACTCTCATGAGGACTTTAAAATGCCTAAACAATGTCAAACCAAATGACACGCAGAGTATTCGGTTTCATTTCATAAGCCAACGCAGGTGGATTGCTTGCTAAAATTAAAGCCTCGTTGCATGAAAATTTGAGTTTCAATAATAAGGCAAGTGAACTGTAAGAGTGGAATCCAAACTAGCGACGGAACATAGTTGTTTTAGAGCTTAATTTTTTATTCAACTTTTTCCAAACCCATAAATATGGTTCATGCACGTAATTTATTTATATAATTCAAGTTACAATTGCAGTCGTGATGCCCTAGATTATATACAAGGAGTGGCTTTCTAGACTTTCTATTATCATCTTGGGTAAAAAAATTTTAGACTTCGTCTGTAATATTGAATGAGAATATTGGACAGTCATGCTGCAAAATGGATTAATGCACGCAAGGTGGCACTTTGACAAATTCAAAAAAATATGAAGGGATGATAAATGAGCTTTGGTATATACACTGAAATTTGATCTGAGATTAAGAATTTTGATTTTTTGTCTGGCACAATTTTTTTACACAAGTCAAATTTGTATCAAATAATTAATATCACGATTATTCAGTCAGAAAACCTCAACCGACTGAAATTTTGTTGAAGCAACTTGATAGAATCTATACCAGCGAGGAGCTTCAAAGCGGTCTTGGATGAATTTACATTTCATTTCTTAAGTAAGCTTATATTTTTGCATATTCATTTACGATCTGTAATTATTAAGTGAAGGAAAATACAGGACGTAAGCCATTAAAAACATTGTTTAAAGTTTGCAAACACGGATAGGTAAGTCAGACAATTCACTGTTAAGTGACAGCCCTAAAGCAAAAAAAATAATGAAATTGCCGTGTAATTGCAAATTTACGGGCTCGTTATCCAGTTTTCTTGGCAAGTGAAATCGACCTTTAAAGCTTTCAACCCGTTTTAGCAAGAACGGTTGCGACAGAGCGTTAAGAGAAGTTCGATTAAAATGGCGACATGGTTCCATATTCTCGGATGGGTCCTTTCTATCGCTACAGTGGTAGGGAATGGTTTTGTGGTAGGCCTTCTGGCCCACACGCCCCGACTTCATTCTACTTCAAACTGGTTCGTTCTGTCTTTGGCAGTGGCCGACTTCGGCGTTGGTATCATCGTTTATCCTTTTTCATTTTTTTGTTATCGCTCAATGCAGTGTAACCTTAAAGTATACGTGGCGTTTTTCTGGTTTTTCCTTCATTCGTCGGCCACAAATCTTTGTGCATTGACTTGGAATCGTTACTTCGCAATTGTTCATCCATTCAAGTACCATATGTCCATGACCGAAAGACGTCCAGGAATAGTTATCATGACAGCATGGTTAGTTTCCTTTGCGAGTGCCTTGTCTCTTTTGGTGGGATTATACGCAACACAGTCTCCAACTGTCTTGAAGATCTTGCGAATAGCAAACATCTCCATCTTTGACATAGTATCCTGCGCACTGCTTTTGTATTCCGTTATTCGTATTCTCATTGTGGCTCGAACTCAGGCACAGCAGGTGTCCGCTGGATCAGAGCTACACGGAAGGCCCTCCACGGAAGTAGAACCCTCGCACAGAGGAAACCAGCGCAACACAGCTCTCTTCATCATCGCTTTAGTTGTGTTTTTCTTGGGATGTTACGTAATTGTAAGCGCTGTAACTCTTTGTTTGACTTTTTCCTCATGTCAGACTTCTAATACAGCTGGCCAGGCCATAGTTTGCCTGCTTACTGTGAACTCCGCAGTGAATCCTTTAGTATACGCGTTTTTAAAGAGGGATATAAAGAGAGAAGCACTGAGGCTTTTCTGCAGAGAACACTTTAATGAAGACTTGACTCGTCAAGTCCTTACAGTGAGAACGTCAACGGCATTTTAAAAATGCGGAACAAGTGCCATTCTATTAGCTCTTTTCAAGGGTATCTTTTATTCCTTCGTGTGTCGATAGAAGTTTCAAAGATGCAGCAAGAACCGTGCTTCTAAAACCTGTTAATTCTTGTATTTCGGCTTAGTTCATTTTGTTTTGTTCATTGTGTTTATCTCATTATATAAAATTTAAGTTCGAAATTGATTTACAAACGAAAAAAAATACGTTTCCGGACTATTTTGTATCCCAACCATATGATATAATTGAAACAAAAATTAATAGTCTCACTTACAATACCACCTAAAATAGTGACTTGCAATTTTACTTGTCTTTTTTAATTTGTTCTTATTGACAAGCCCTTAATACATCCTGCCGACCAAAATTTAAAACAATTCTTCGAATCACGTTAACACTTATGTTTACTGTGCCAGAACGAACCTTTCCTAAATTAACTAGCACTGAAAAAATGTCGCCATGAACCTTTTCTCTTTTCAAGGACTCTTCTAAAAAATGATACGGTGATCAAGTGGAGTAAAATTATACTGCAGTAGCTCATGACAACCCGACAATTTTCAAACTTAAATTAGGTTTTTCGGTTTGGTTGTATTTTGGATGTCGTCTTTAGTTGATGTTGCTGTTTGGATTCACCTTTTGTCAGAGTATGTTGTTGTGACACTAGAATAAAAGGAGTGAAAATTGTTGCAGTAGCTCGTGACAACCTGGCAAATTTAAAACTTATATTACGTTTTTCGGTTCGGTTGCATTTTGGTTGTTGTCTTTAATTGACGTTGCCGTTTGGATTTGCCGACTGTTAGAATATTTTGTTATCAAAGTGAAATAGAAGGAGTAGGCGGCTTCTTGGCTCGAAAAACAGTTTTATTCTGATTTTCAATCGTAATTTACATATTGAATCGGTTTCCAGAGGCCTTAGCTACTTAAAAGTGGGCGTGTAAAGTAAATCGGCCCTAGGGTGAAGTTTAGTTTGCCTCCCGTTATTAGCTTAAGAGACTTTAGTTGCGTTTAAGATTTTCTTCACTTAAATAAGACTGATTGGGAAGTGCCCTTAGAATGTGAAGAGATGTAAAAATTATGTTTAAGCCCGAAAAAAAAAAAATAACATTGAGAGATCAAAGAAATAAAGTGCATCATTTGACGTTTGCGACATGTGATTCACACGCAAGAAGGTGTAGTAGGAATCTTTCCCCGTTTACAGCCAATTTTCGAAATAAACCACGACAAAAAGTAACAAAACAAAGAGTGATGAATACATACATAACAAGTAAAAACAATAACTACAAAATAGAAGTGAGATCAAAACTCGAAGAACGGTGAAATGCAGTTGCAACTGACGTTCGAGTCTACATCCAAATAGACAAGCTCGCTCACTACCCCCAATGACTGAAAATGTTTACAGAATTCTTCAAACTTAAGGTAGCAGCTGCATCGGAAGAAAAAAAAAGTAGCATAAAAGTTTTTTTCTTTGTTGCTTTATGATAGATTTCTTAACTTCATTTTGCCACGATGTAGTTTAGTTTGATTAGCTAAAAATAAGGTATTACTCTCTATGCGAACCAAGTTTGCTTTGTCCTAGTCATCTTCTATTCAGTAACATTGAAAGATAGTTTCGGCACTATTGTCTCAATTATTTTGGGCGCCTAGCATTTGCGCTTTTTCTGCACTGCAAATAGCATGACAGCGCTTCATCCTTAAAACTCCCTTTACGTGAGTCAAAAGCTACCACAAAAACTTAATCTTTAGCATTTCCACTTAAGAGATTATAATGGTTGTGATCTCATTCAAAAGTCGCGTTGACCAACATTGAAAAGATATGAATCCACTGTACTCAGAGATACTGCAAGGCTCTTTGTATTCGATATTCAGTGTTATTATATACATACGGAGATTTACACACTGAAAAGCCGCAGAGTAAATTTTCGTTCGCAAACCGATGTAAACGAATCAAATGTCGCGTATCGCTTTTCCCACATGTGAGAAAAGCGATACGTCCAATCAGGAGCCGCGTATCATGTTTTTTCACGTGTGAGCCGTACGGCAAGTTGAAGTTTTCATTCAAGGCTGGTTGGCGCGGTTTCGTACATCACACAAGCCATCGCTTTGCAAATAGTTTTTATTCGCATTTCTTCCATCGTTAATATTGAAAGTTCCTGTCTCGGCGAAAGCCATGAGTGAAAAGCGTTTCGTTATCCACGATTCATAACATTTGGATTTTACACACCGCATTTTGTACACCGCACAAGCCATCGCTTTGCAAATAGTTTTTATTCGCATTTCTTCCATCGTTAATATTGAAAGTTCCTGTCTCGGCGAAAGCCATGAGCGAAAAGCGTTTCGTTCTCCACGATTCATAACTTTTGGATTTTATTTGAGCTCTTTACCTTTTTACGAAGCTGCTTTCTTTCAGTGATTGTTGTTTGACCACATTTGTTCAAATAAAGCTTGTCATAATTTAAGGAGGGTATTCAGTCTCAGTATGTATATAACAAACATAATACCACATGGAAAGTGCTTTGTACGGTGTTTACGCACTCGTTGTTTTGTATCAGAAATCTCACTCGTTCGCTTCGCTCACTTGTTCGATTTCTGATACACCACAACTCGTGTGTAAACACCGTATGCGCGCACTTTCCATGAAGTATTCTATATATCATTGGATTGTATGGCGCACATTCCAGCCTGTACATCATTCACTTTTGATTAAAGATATGCTGAAAATCAAATTTCAAAAAAACAAAGAGAAAACGCAGGACAAAGAAAGACTGGCATTCGAGCTGAGTTGAGAAGGACTCCGAATGAAAAATTATACGTCACCAGACTGATCAAGGACCTGTTTTGGCTCAAGTCAACAAATGATCCACGGGAGAGACAGGTACGTCCAGTCGAACGCGTCTCTCAGCAAGTAATGGCCACGTTTATTTAATTTCAAGATAGATTTTATGAATAATGCGCTTAGGAAGAGCTATCTATTCGGAAGCAATACTTCGGTGTCATTAGCACATGATATTTTTTCAACAAATAAGATTTTATTTGCTAAGGGTTTGAAAGTTTACGTTTGGTGATTTATTTTGGTCTAGCCTTAGGGTCAAGCACAGCGAATGGAGACTTACTGTCTGATGACGCCTGCATGAAAATTGGCTCATTTGATTCGCACAACAGTTTTGATCATGAGCCTCGTAACAAACGCTTAACGATGATATTGTACGGCTCCCTTAATGCAGGTCCTTTAGACAAGTTAGATAAAAAAGAATATAATCTCCTAGAGTTTTTTAAGATATTTCAATTGTTATGACAAAGCACAAGCAATGATGAGTTTCTTAGGCAACAGTTTTCCGGGCCATTTCGTTCCACGCAGGCGCCATCTGTATATCTAACTTTATTTGGCTTCAAAGACGTTCTTAGCCTACAAAAAAAAAAAAAATGGAAAAATTAACAACGGAAAAAACATTCACACATCCATGATAAATACTAGCTAGAAAGCATCACTTAAAGCTTCTGAAATTATTCGAAATAAACCCTCAAGGTACCCTGTGGGGTACTACTTGATGTAAACTTGATACTTCAATTTTTCTGTCATCAGTGCAAATTGTGAAAGCGTAACCTCTACTAATGGAAATTTCTTTTTACTCTGCTCATTATAAACGGTAGAAAATATTTTAAAATACTGTAATATTTGGTTCAAAGACCTTCTCTTCGTCTGGTATAACCCAATTACAAATTACCTTCTCTCCGACTGGTATTACTTGCGACTCGCCAATAATCCTAGACAAGACAGATCCTCAATGCACTTTGAATTCCAATCTGCTCTTTTTACGAAAAAAAAAAAAATGAAACATTAACGCCACGGTAATTCTAAGACTGAACGCGAACACGCATGAAGTGTATCATGATATTTCAAAGTGTTAGCGATCTATGTCGATGTGTTGTTTATATACAGCGCAGAACTGATATCGACTTTAACTTCAGACAACCATATAGATTACTAGCTTTCATAGCATAGTCCTCAAATGATTTTCATAACATCATTCGAAGAATTGCTCCTATTGCATTTAACAATCCTTGAACGAGTTTGATGGAAAGATTGGGATGTTTTAATTTAAAAATTAGAGAAATCAGCGGGACACAACTAATGACAACTCGAGACAACTGAATCGAATAATTTATTTATCATTCGATCAACTTTTTTTTCTTTGTTTGTCTGTTTGTCGCTTTGTTTCTTTTTTATCATTATTTTTAAACAATCAATCTTAGAATCTTGGGAAAGTGATCGGGTATTTTTTCACGGAGGAGCACAAGACACCAACGTAGAACCGGGTACCAAGACATAGTTCGACAGTGTTTTGCATCTAGAGACCACTATTATTAGGTGGCGTTTGATAAGGTTTTTACGCAACGAAATGAAAGGCAGAAATGCATCTGATGGTGGAGGTGTTTTTTTCGATATGTTGGTCATGATGAGAGTGACACCAAATTTCATTATAGTTATATTATGAGGACTGTCATCGGGATTTCGGTTTTGAGGTTTTGGCTATTTTTCAAATCGGTTTTTTCGGTATCTGTGCCGAAAAGCTTCGGTTTTTCGGTTTTGTTGTTCATTGCGGTTTACGAATTTTCCATTTTTTAGCATTTGGTTGACGGTATTCGTCAAAAATACCAGCGGGTTTTCGGATTTGGTATTCGATGTGGTTTTCTGTTTTTCCTATTTGGGTTCCGGTTTCTCTTCTATGCTCCACTTGTTACCGCTATACACTTTTGCGAGCGGTTTTCTGTTTTGATCAAAAATTTTACCGGTTTTACGGCTTAGATGACTTTTTGTAGCGGGTTTTCGGATTTGGCATCCGATGTGGTTTTCGGTTTTTCCTATTTGGGTTCCGGTTTCTCTTCTATGCTCCACTTGTCACCACTGTACGCTGTTGCGTACGGTTTCCTACGGTTTTGAGGTTTCTAAGAGACCCCAATGCCGGTAGTTTGGAAAATATGGAATGCCTGAATTCGGAACCGGAACCGGAACTGGAATACTCGGAATACCCGGAATTCCCGGAAGGACCGAAAAATAATAAATTTTAAAAAGATGAAAGTAAATTAATAAATAAATAAGAATATTGATGATTAAAAGTTAATGTTGAACTCACAACTTAATTACATAATTTAATACGAAATTTTTCTCAGAGGGTCCCGAAAAAAAAACAATTACCGGCACTGTTCATGGAGATGCACGTATTAGAATTAAAAAAAGTCTGCGTCAGGCCATTAGCCCATACAGCCTAAGCGACGAAATATTTGTATTCTCCCTTCCCCCTGAATGGAATGCTAGTCCATCACATGGTTACTCCCCGTTTTAAATTCGCCTCCACCCATTTACACACATGTAGGATGTCTTGGGCGTCATAGCGCCATGACCATTAGGCCGCCACGCTTTTCCAACCGGAACCATTGCAGAAAGCAAATGCAATATTTCCAATTAGTTGAATAGTTCAATTATAAAAAGTTCCGAACTATTACAAAGTAATACTCTACCTTAAAAAATTATTAACCACACACTGGGAGCTATCAAAGCAGGTACCATTAAGACCAGCTGTCTACAGTTAAAATTGAGAGATCGTCAGTTACCCGACACCTTTTCGAGTTTATTCTATATACCTTGAATATGTACCTTTGAATATAAACCTTGTACTGATGGATTCTTCTAAACAAGGTTTATATTCAAAGTTAATGATATTCAAGGTGCAGTAAATGGCTTGAACCCGGGGGTAACATGTGAAGGTGTAGTCTGATCGTCCGGGTGAGTGTAGTCCTGAGAAGGACTGTTGTCGTGACTCATTCACGACATAAACATCACAAACGACCGAAAAAGAACGACCTAACTTTACCGACAGATCGAAACAGACCAATCACGACCGACTTACGTCACTTGAGTCTTAAAGCCAATAACATTACGGCAAAACCAACCGATCATTTCACACGAACTGGAATAAGAACATTCTGCTGACAACAATCATTCACTTGACTCTGATGATGACTTCCGCACAGGTTGTCGAAACGTCAGTCACTACCACCAACAACAGTCCTTCTCAGGACTACACTCACCCGGACGATCAGACTACATCTTCAGATATTCAAGGTATTTATAATAAACGCGAAAAGGTGTCGAGTAACTGACGATCTCTCAATTTTAACTGTAGACGGCTGGTCTTAATGGTAGCTGCTTTGATAGCTCCCAATTTGTGGTTAATAATTATTTAAGGTAGGGTATTAATTTATAATAGTTCGGAGCTTTTTACGCTTGAGCTATTAAACTAATTGGAAATGTTGCATGTGCTTAATCTTCTGCAATGGTTCCGGCTGGAAAAGCGTGGCGGCCAAATGGTCATGGCGCCCTAGACATCCTACAGGTGTAAATGAGTGGAGGCGAATTTAAAACAGGGAGAAACTATGTGATGGATTAGCATCCCATCCCGAGGGAGAAGGGAGAGTACAAATATTTCGTCACTTAGGCTGTATGGGCTAATGGCCTGACGCAGACTTTTTTTTTATTCTAATACGTGCATCTCCATGAACAGTGCCGGTAAGTGTTTATTTTTTGGGACCCTCAGAGAAAAATTTCGTATTAAATTGTTTAATTAAGTTGAGAATTCATTTTTTTAAAAATTATTATTTTACGGTCATTCCGGGAATTCCGGGTATTCCGGGTATTCCGGGTATTCCGAGTATTCCGGTTCCGAATTCCAGCATTTTTTTATTTTCCAAACTACCCTCCAATGCCCTCCTCTTTTATCATTATCGATGAGAAGCGGTAAATTACTGATAACAACAGGCGTTTCTTAATCAGTATCCAAAGGTTCAACCAACTCGTCGTCAGTATAAAGTGTGTGCAATCATCACTTTAAGTGTTATAGTCGCCGGCAGGTCGATGTTTTAAACCAGCCATTTCGTTTTTGTTTCAGAACAAAATATTTTACGTGTGGTGTCCAGAAGAAACTCATCCCTCGTCATATATCGAAGTTCTAAGCTACAGGGAAATAATTCAGGCTAAGGAGGTAAGTTTCACATTGACTGCGATCCAAAACTATTGTAACACGCGAATGTCTGCAGGAACGTGTGCTTTCCTGGCGTCTTGTCCGATCATGTTCGGCGGCCCTCCGCGAATCAGTTGGAAACTTCCTTTAAAAAAGGAGAGGAAAAACCTGCAAAGACATACGTTTGAATGTTCCACATTACGTTGCGGGCTTTCAAATGAGAGAAGGTGATCCTTCTACTCTGATTTAACGGAAGACAAACTTCGTAAAAGCTCACGATCATGGAACATGCGATATCTGTTTTTTTCTTCAGTTTCGTGACTCAATCATGAACGAGTGAGAGTATCCTACAGATGAAGCGGAAATTTCGTTGAAATTCATTTTTTTTTTTTCTCATATCATTGCAAAGCTAACATTTTACAAATCCAACTCTATGGGAAGCGAAGTTTCTCATTAACAGACTGAAAATTAAAAAAGTTGTAGTCGCGTTTTAATCGGCTTCCGAACGACTTAAGATGTCAAGTTCGCTCCTTGAACTTAACGCAGGTATGAGAAACAGCTCTCTTCACCATCGCCATGGTTAGTGTATTTTTCTAAGGTTGCCACATAGCTGTAAAAGGTCTACCTGCCAAGCTCCCGAAGTGACTGGTCAGGTTACTTTTTTGTTGCTTTTCCTTTCTGGTTAATAAGAGCCTTGAGCTATGAATCCTTTAATCGTTCGCTTTTGAAAAGAGGTAACGCGGAAAACACTATAAAGATAGGCCCCCAATTGGGTTAGTCTTGTGAGACTGTAAATGGCCTGATAAAAATGTGGACGCACGCTACTTTATCAACCTTTTTCAGATCCTTTCCTTCACTGCAAGTGCCAAATGTACATTTTAAAGGTGCAGTGAAAACTGTGGCGCTGAAAGGGGCCATCTCTATGAAAATCTTCGAGTTCGTTCATTTTTTATTATTTTAAATATTTTGAATATAGAATTTTCTACATCGACGAAACCTGAGGCGATCTTGGAGTACAATACAATACCTTATTATTAATTCTCCCCATAGGGTTTTTCAGAATTAATTTACAATGTGTATAATTAATGTAAATAAATGAATGATATAAATACAACAACTTACATGTACTTGATATAGAAATAACTTAAAATTACTACTACTAAAAATAACAATCATAACAGCTAACACTATGAAATATTCTATTATAATAGTTATATAGAGTGGTCTCCGTCAATGCGAATTAGAATGAAAAAGAAAGACATGTTCCGGATATTTTTGGTTATTGTTTCATATTACATGTAGGGTATGATTTTAGCACAGTGCTGATTATCATTTTTCAGAGTATTCTGTTTCTGCGCGTTTAGCTTGATGTTTTTTTTACTGATGTTAAACCGAGTGACCTCCACCGACTACTGTTTTCCGCATGTAGGCGCGTCATTTTTTGTATTCCTGTAGGCGAATCAATCGACCGAACTTAGCTGACCAGATGTCTCAACGTTAGACATTCCGTGCAAAAAAAGAAAGGAAAGAAAAATAGAATTAACAGGTTTTTTTTTCAACGGCCGTCTTCACCAATATTGAAATATGCAATTTAGTGTTTAGCATATAAACCAAGTCAATCTGAATGACTGTCTTGACTTCAAATGATTTCTTATAAAATTAAGGGCCTCCATGTCTTGTAGATTCCACAATTTATATCATCAGAGCTGAGTGGGAAGTAACCTGAGAACTTGCTGAGTGACATAATAACGAAGGGACTGGGGAATAGGACTCTGCATGCGAAATGTTAAACGCGATCAAAGAGAAGAACTTGAAAATCCATGCAAATGAAATTAAATAGAGTGAAAAAAACTTGTGGTGACAGATGTCTCTCCAAAGAGACAATTCGGTCAAGTTGGATACGTCAAGCTACTCCATTTATATCATTTTTGGGAAAAATGTGCTTGGGAAATGCCACTTACTCGGAGGCAGTTTGTCTGTATCACTGGCATGTCATTTAATTGTTCTTGTACAAATCTAGTCTTACATCTCATTCACAAAAAGTTTAAAATTCAAGTTATGTTAGGTACTCATTTCGGCTCAGAGTAGGGAACTCTTAAAAAGTTTAAAAAAGGGAGAATTCAAACAAAGCGAAACATTGGTTTGTTTAATATTGCCGGTGGGAAATACGGCACATTCAGATTAACACATGGATCGCATATCGCTTGAGCCAATCACATTGAAGCAGCTTTCTGAGTCAAGTTTTAAACCGGAGACTGTCTCCGAGCCTTAGTTTCTATGTAATTTAAGAAACTTCCTTCCTATTTTTTTCTTTTACACTGATGCGTTGATGCAAAAGATAATTTTTTTTGTCTGTGAATGAAATGACATTTTTAAAAGGAAATAATATGTACTCAAATCTGTTATACACAAAATCAAACTCCATGTCACCGAGAAATTCAAGTTATGTTAAGTACTCATTACGGCTCAGAGTAAAGAACCCTCAAAAAGTTAAAAAAAAATAACAATAAATTAGAATTCAAACAAGGCGAAATATCAATTTGTTTAATATAGCCTGCAGGCACACCGGCACACTTGATTAGCATTTTAATCGCTCTCTTACAAAATGCAAAATCGTACGTGATAAGAAATTCGTTCAATTTTTCCACTATTGTTCACAGACCTACACTGATCGGAGAGGTGGTTTCTCGAAGTTAACTTGAAAAACGATCTTGATGTATCCTCACGATCGTAAAGATGTGATATTTCTATCGCGTTTTCCATGCTCCTTTGTACACTCAGCTAAATGTATTCTGGGCCAATCATATTGAAGCAGTGAAAAAAACATAACATGTCAACAAAGCAGCTATCTTAATTGATAAAATGAAAAAATATTTTCTCTGCAATCCCCACCGCGACCAATAGTAAGCTGTAAGTGATATATATGAGCTGCATACTATTTAAAAATATTTCTGAAAATAATAATTGAAAATTGAAAGGGAAGTTAAAGGTTGACACCGATGTTTCTACGGCTGCTGCAAAGCTTTACACTAAGCTTTCAAAGGTGTAAATCTGGTGTTATCTAGTAAATCTGGTGGAGAATGTGTATAAGAAATTGAAGCCAAAAGTATGAAAGAATAGTTGCAGAAAAAAAAAAGTTTATGAGATTTTCACGGTTTACAGAAGGGCGGCCCAACTAAATACGTTCACCATCTAGTCTTGGCACAGCGTTACATTGTCAGTTTTAAAGCGTCTCTTTTTCGGTTCCACACATTATTTTCTTGCTAAGAGAAAACTGTTTTTTTTTTTTGTAAAATGACTAACAAAAAACGCCCTATTTTTTTCTCGTCTTGTTCGAATTTACATATTGAATCAAGCGATGGCTTTTTTGAGAATTAGTGCGTTGAACAATCATGTAAATACATGAGTGAACTCTCAGCCAATGAGATTATACTATGCCGGTGGTTATACTATGAGCGAGCATCTCATAGTATAATCACCATAGCAAATTCTAGCCATGTTTTGAACCGATAACTTATTTGAAACTCAATATCTTTCATATAGGTTCTTCCATCCCTGATCACTGCTGTATTGATGCCTGAGGAGGGCACGAAGGACATACAAAGATATTCTCGTCCTCTAAATCAATCAATATATAACGTATCAGCTACACACCTCCTCCATCGTAAACCTTCATTAAGATAAAACACTTCTGAATGTGTCAAAGCGGATCATCCTGCAGTTAACATGAGAGTCTGAAATGGAAAATGTGTTTGACTTTATCGGCTGGTTTCTTACAATCACAGCAATAGCAGGAAACGGCTTTGTGATCGTTCTAGTGTCCACAATTCGCCGACTTCGCTCCTCTGCCAATTGGTTCGTTCTTTCCTTAGCAGTTGCCGACTTTTTGGCTGGATTCGCCATTTTCCCACCAGGATACCTTTGTCATGAAACGTGCAACCGTAAGTTGGTCTCTGCCTTTTTTTGGCTCTCCCTTACCTCGTCGGTCTCTAACCTCTGCATCTTGACTTGGGATCGCTACATCGCCATCCTTCGCCCGATGAAATACCATTCCTCTTTGACGATGAAACACACAAGACTGATTGTCATGATGGCATGGTTAACTGCCTTTGCATTATCGCTGTCAAATTTTGTGAAATTTTACATTACAGATTCCGACACGGCGTTATTAGTTTTTTTCGTTATCAGCATCCCTGCTTTTTTTATACTGTCCAGCGCATTTCTTCTTTACGCGATCATTCGTATCCTTGTCGCGGCGCGCGAACAAACGCGCCGAGAAGCTGCTTTTCATCTTGAACTCACGGACTGCAGCCAAGCCGAACAGTCAGTCACGGCTACAACAGACGCCGCCCCGCGTTGCAGAAACAAGAAGCCAAATTCAGTTCCTTTCGTAATTGCGTTAGTCTTGCTCTTTTTGGGATGCTATGTAACGGTGACTGGCTTAATTTTGTGCATTAATTTCTCATGCAACATTTCCGAACTAGGAGGACACGTCCTAACCACTTTGCTAACCTTGAATTCTGCAGTCAACCCTTTCGTCTATGCTTTTATGAAAACGGACATAAAGAGGGAACTAACAAAGCTCATTCGAAAAGTAAAATAACTCGATCAGTGTGAGACTCCTTCATAATGCTGTGATTTACTAAGCCAAAAAGTGATGATCATGAATTTAACTCAGTCAGTGTATTGCGTGCGTAGTGTAAGTAACAGATAATTTCAAAAGTAGTGGAGAATAGAGGCATTTTGGGTGTGCCTTTTTTTCTGACCAGCATCATAAGTACTTCAATGACTCACGTTGTCGCCATGGAGGTGGATAGAGTTTCTACTTCTTCTACTCCGTTACGATTCGGTCCGTAAACAATTGAGTGAAAGCGAGTGTGGAATTTTATTATTGATCAACCGGTTTGTCAAAGAAAAAATTTTGTTTTGATTCAAACGTGCTGTTTGTTTTCCAGTATGTGGGTTACGACAAGAACATAGACTTGAATAAGACGAATTTCAGTCATAATCAGAAAGTTCTATGGCCGCGATTCATCCTGTTTGATTTTTGAAGAGTCAAAGGACATTGAGTTGTTAACACCGTGACTGTAAAAATCTTCATTAGTACAGCTATTCACGTATACAGAATTTAAGGTTACTAATATTTATTTAATTGACACGTCGCTGTCACTTAAGGACCTAAGTTATTAAAATTTTGTGTAAACAAACCATCACCACGGGTGTCAGCTTTTGCTATCTCGCGTCACAATGATAAAAAATTCTTTTGTTGATTAGTACAGGAAGATGTTGGTAGTAAAATAACTTGCAAGGGCGGCTTTGGCTTGATCTCAGCTGTGATTATCTGTCGGCAATTTTTATGAGCCCGCCGAGACGGTTTTGCCAAAATGATAACCGCAACTGAATGGTTTGGGAAGAGCCATGGATTGCCTCTCTCGAAAAACTGTCGGGCTCAGGTCAAGAAAAGTCAACAACACTAGTGGACTGATCCAAAGTTTTTACTTCCTGTCCGTGTTTCCGTTTTTGCTTTTTTTTCTTTTTTTGTTCTTTCAAAAATCAATAAATCTGAAAACAAGTACCATTGCATACATTTAAGTTAAAGTAATATTGAAATTCAGTTTGGCCGGAGCATTCTATTGAAATAATATGGCATCACATTGGAAAAAGATCAACGCTGAGATATTCGTTTAGTTTTAGCGCATCATTTACATAGTGGCTTAACAGGTATTTATGCTTTAAGTAGTCTGACAAATACATCATTCATCGGCGTAGTATTTAAAAGCATCGTAGATGTGTCGACTTTGTAGCTGGTCGAATATCCTTTAATCTTTGCCCGCGTGTTTCCAAAGTTCTATAACTCCGGCATTTGAGACCTTAAGCAGTCAGGTAGGCAACGCCGAGGAAGACGTCGATCGAAAAATTATTTTTCATTTTAGTTAGCATTTCGCGAATGCCTAAATGTGTTTACCTTCTCGCACGGCGCCACATCTCATCCTCAGCTTGACGTATGTGAGTAGCGTTGAGTTCCAAATGGAAACTTAAATGATTTGCCGTCGGGGTTTCTGTTTTTAAACCACGTAAATTTTGATGATTTCCCGTTGTTGTTTTGCAAAGGACGGCTGAGAAATCTGCAAAGTTTTAAAATGCACATGCTAAACTAATTTTCTGTTCATTAAATCTTGTTTTTTTTTTTTTTTTTTCCTCTGCCAAGTCCTCGTTACCGTCGTGGTCGTGGTTCGCTTGAGGTCCCTATTACAGTCCCTTCCTTTTACCATTTTCCTCCCACCCGACCGGTCTTTAAAGAAGAATTTAAGACGTATTTTGTTTTTATCACTTTGTAAATCGGCAGCTGGTGAGTTAGACATTTCTCTCCCAAACAGTCCTTAAAGCAGTATCTATGACGTATTTTGTTTTTTTCGCTTTTTAAACCAAGCAGTTGGTGAGTTGAACACTCCTCTCTGCTTTTTACCTCCTACCCTGTCCTTAAAGCAGTATTTATGGTATATTTTGTTTTCGTCGCTTCGTAAAATAAGCGGCCGGTGATTTAGACAATTCTCTCTACTGTTTTCCTCCCACCCAGCCGGTCCTTAAAGAAGAATTTAAGACGTGTTTTAATTTTGTCGCTTTGTAATCCAAGCAGCCGGTGAGTTAGACATTTCTCACTACTTTTTACCTCCCAACCAGTCCTTAAAGCAGTATCTACGACGTATTTTGTTTTTATCGCTTTTTAAGCCGAGCAGTTGGTGAGTTAGACACTCCGGTTTACCTTCTACCCAGTCTACAAAGCAGTATCATGTTATGGCGTATTTTGTTTTTATCGCTGAGTAAACCAAGCAGGTGGTGAGTTAGACAATTCTGAAGTACAATGAAATATATGAAGTTCATATATTTTGTACTGCGGTATTAGATACATATGATGCACGATCCTCGCAGTAGATAGCGCTATTTAAGCAATAGCGAAAATCAGACCTGAAAAAAAATCAGGCCAGTCCGGGATTCGAACCACTGACCTCTGCGATACCAGTGCAGCGCTCTACCAATTGAGCTAACAAGCCAACCGGGAGCAGGCCGTTAAGTCGATTCGTAATAAACCCGTGAAAGTGATAAATGAGGTACAATGAAATATATGAAGTTCATATATTTTGTACTGCGGTATTTGATACATATGATGCACGATCCTCGCAGTAGATAGCGCTATTTAAGCAATAGCGAAAATATCTAAGACCGCAGTACAAAATATATGAACTTCATATATTTCATTGTACCTCATTTATCACTTTCACGGGTTTATTACGAATCAACTTAACGGCCTGCTCCCAGTTGGCTTGTTAGCTCAATTGGTAGAGCGCTGCACTAGTATCGCAGAGGTCAGTGGTTCGAATCCCGTACAGGCCTGATTTTTTTTCAGGTCTGATTTTCGCTAATGCTTAAATAGCGCTATCTACTGCGAGGATCGTGTATCATATGTTAGACAATTCTCTCTACTTTTCAGCTCCCAACCAGTCCTTAAAGTAGTATCTTCGACGTAGTTTGTTTTCATCGCTTTTTAAACCGAGCAGTTGGTGAGTTAGACACTCCGGTTTACCTCCTACCAAGTCCACAAAGCAGTATCATGTTATGGCATATTTTGTTTTTATCGCTTTGTAAATCAAGCAGCTGGTGAGTTAGACAATTCTCTCTACTGTTTCTCTCATCCCACCCAGCCGGTCCTTAAAGAAGTATTTATGTCGTGTTTTGTTTTTGTCGCTTTGTTAACCAAGCTGCCGGTTAGTTAGACACGAATTTTTAAAGTGAAAGAGCCTTACTTATTCTTTATGTTGTGCATTGAACCGGTTTCACTTAACATAAAATCAGAATAAGCGCGACTATCAAAATATTAATTGCAATTTCGAGAGGTTTAGTCGAGAACACGTTTTTTTTCCTAATTTAGCCAATGTTACAAATTGTTGGTGTCTCTCAATGCATTTTTTTTTTAATCCCGAAACTAATTTTAAATCAGTTCGCTCCAAATCGTTTAATCAATCCATTATAATGTGACGGGCCACGTAACACTGCGTCAAAACGTATACGCATGCGTCAACTTCGAGCATTCCCAATTTATTTCGGGTACGCGAAATACTTTCTTAGTTTGTATCATCTGCGGCTAATCAACAACCATGGATGGTAGACAAGAGGACTACAAAAAAAGGTATGTTGAAATTAACTCTTTGCAATTTTTTGTCCTGAAATTGTTGGTCGAACTCTTTACGGAATGCTCCTTAGTGTTTGCTATTACTGATTTCACTGTTGCAGATTTGTAAGCTTTTTGTCAGTTCGTGTTGTCTATCTATGTCTGTTGATGATTTGTTAGAAATTCTACTTTAAAATAATAATAATAATAATAATAATAATAAAATAATAAATAATAAATAATAATTTAGCAATGGACATTCCACTAGGTGGCTCTTCCTGTCCACTGTTTCCAGATCGAATTGGAATTTGGAATGTTAGTTTTTAAGTTTTTGGTTTGTTAAGTTTTTTAAGTTTTTTTTTTTAAGTTAACTTGATACGAGAGGCATGTGTTATCCTTAGCCTTAACTACCAAAATATATGCTGATAATACTGAATTGAACACTCCACTTATGTGGGGGGGGGACAGGGGGGTCGGAGTCTCCCGCTTCCCGTGCCACGTTCTCCCACCTCCCGTACTTGTGTGCCCCCTTGCCTCCCGACTCCCGCCCTCCATTGTGTTGCTCCCGTCTTCAGGCTAATCAAGAGGATCAGAAACCCGGGTTTAACTTTCAAACAGAGCTAAAAGTTAATATTCTTGTTCATTTCGGCTGGCCTTTGTTTTGGCTGGGGATCATTAGTTCCCGATGAAAGCTACTACTGGTCAGTTCTCTTACTAAACTAAGTTTCACTAACCGGGTTATCACAGTTTGATCGTCGCTTCTGACATCTCGTCAGAGACGAAAGTCTCAGCTCACTATGTGATGTAATAGCTATTGCCAATTCAAAATCAAATGAAAAAATCAAGAGGTAGACGTAACGTTTAGAGTTTGCTTCTTCTGTATTTGTGCTTGCTTTCCCTTTTTGACGTAAGTAGGACTAAGTATTCGTAGTAAGTACATCAATTGTTGAACCGTTTGCATTTTGAGGGTTCAGTTTAATTGCTGGTGAAGCATGATTGAACGGTCTTGTTCGACCGATTATCAGATTTGTTCCATGGGTTGAAATCGTCTTTTAACTTTTGCTGTTAGAAAAAGTCTTCCATGCGCCGGGGAGGCCGCACTGACCTCTTCCTACTCCAAATTTTGGCTAGAGCCTCTTCTTCCTCTGAGTCAAGATAACATTCTTGATTTTCTTCAGTTTCATTTGTTTCTAAATCACATTCCCCTCGGCAGTCTGAAACGATCTGGCAAAATGTTTCTTCAGTTAGCTCTAAACAACGGTTGAATAATCGTATCGAATCTTACCAATTTCACAAATAACGTCACTTTTCATGCATTTTGCTTCTTCGCTAGATGTTCCGAAGCGAAAACGTCTTTCATCTTGTATGACATATGTAGTACCAAAGAAATCATTTGCGTCTATCGCACGTGAAATGAAGAGAGAGAAAAAGTTGGATTTGCATTTGATTGCGTAAATTCTAGTATGTGATGACTGATGTGTCTTGTGATCATACCCAGGCAAGAGTATGGGCTCTACATCGCTTCTATAGTTAGTACCTGATGAATCACTTTCTTTGTTGGAGATTTTTGACAGCAACAACTTACCAGACACTGTACTTGACAAGCTATCTCATGACCAATGACGTAATCAATTTGAAGAGATCCACAAATTTACCGGAGTAATGCTTTTTTTCCAGCCCGGGTACAAATTTACGTTTTCTGGCCTCCGAAAATGTTTTTAAGCATTGGTAGATGTTAACTGGAAATTTCAAAACCTTGTTAGAGAAGTGTTTATGACTTAGTAATACCCAGTAATAAACAACAAACTATCGTCTTATTTATTTCTGCTCCCGGTTCCCGCCCTCATGTAGATACCGCTTCCCGCCCCTTGTTCTTCCGCTTTCCTCCCTCTCCCGACCCTTGTTCTCCCGGGCTCCCACCCCCCTGTCCCCCTCCACACTTAAATTAAGCTTAAATTTGAAAAAAAAAATTCCCTGCCATAATGTAGAGTGAATTTCTCATTTTCCGGTGCTTAATAGAGAAGACTTAGTTGCACATTACACAAAACTCTGGGGACATTGTGTTATGTTCTTGGGCAAGACACTGTACTCTCACAGTGCCTCTCTTCACCCGGGTGTTTAAATGAGTACCAGCAAATTTAATGTTTGGGGGTAACCCTACGATGGACTAGCATAGCATTCTGGGGGAAGTAGAAATACTCCTATTTGCTTCATGCTACAGAAACATAATAATAATAATAATAATAATAATAATAATAATTTAATATTTATATTGCGCAACTTAACATGTCGATATGATCAAATGCGCATCACAACACTGTTCGGGGGACTTTGGCCAGACTGCATCAGCAGTTTACAAACAATCAAACAAAACTTATTTGAAGATGCCCCCCTCCCCCAATTCCCAGTAAACAGGCCAGACCACGTCACAGTAATCTCATGAGTGGGTTCTTTAACGTCCCCTGCCTAACCAAATTATCTAATTAATAGATGCAGGAGACGGGACCTACGGTTTATTCGTCCTTATCCGAGAAGACTAGAATATCTATCCATTTCTTATTAAAGAAAGGTAGCGCATTCTCCTCAGTTATTTTAAGACCTTTAGTGTTGGTCCGGCCGGGGCTCG